>NC_084976.1:15525234-15826067 GCF_963691925.1 Scomber scombrus | reverse complement strand
AATTTCTCTACTGCTTATTGGGATACATGTATATAATATAATATAGCCTCATATAATATAATATAATA
Source organism: Scomber scombrus (assembly GCF_963691925.1). Classification (NCBI taxonomy): domain Eukaryota; kingdom Metazoa; phylum Chordata; class Actinopteri; order Scombriformes; family Scombridae; genus Scomber; species Scomber scombrus. The sequence continues at coordinate 15,825,999 of NC_084976.1, read as the reverse complement.
TAATATAATATAATATAATATAATATAATATAATATAATATAATATAATATAATGAGTATAGTTTTATAAATTACTGGACGTGAATCTGTTTTCATATCATTTCTGCTTTCATGTTGTTTTGAAATCAATGCTTCACGTTTGTTTCCTATGATTAAAAAAAAAGAAAAAGAAAGAAAAGATGAAATATCTGCTGTCAGTCTACTCTCAGTGTGATATGCCAGGTGCAGTCATTCCCTTGCCATAACCAGGTGACGCCCATGGGTGGCAGGGCTGTTCCAGACCACTGGACGGGGACGGTCGGAGCAGCGGACTGCTCTCTGATTGGTCGCCAGTGAGCGCGTCCACGTCGTCTCCTCCCGGTTTTCCTGGCATGACCTTTTCCCTTGGCAACCACTTCCTCCGAGCATCCACGGCCATCTTTAATTTTAACTCATTCATGAAAAGTTGTTGTGGCTCATGTAAACACGCCGAGCGACACATTCGGGCTCAGAGCCACACCGAGGACGTGGTGTGCAAGTAGTTTCCTGCGACAAGCTCCAAACTGAGCAGAGCAGCGCCGCAGCAGCAGGCTGTCCGCCGAGACTAAGTACACACCGACAGCGTACGTGCATATTGTTCATTACAGCGTCTGGTGCATCAGCCAGATACGCTTCACACTTTTGTTTTAAAGCTGCTGTCCAGCCAAACTAAACTGTCTGAATGTACTGTGCACGTGTGTAGATACTAACGTGTTGCGCTGTGGGCTGAAGGAGTAGTACAGTATGCTGTGCTCCACAGAAGAACAGCAGGTGGAGCACTATAATAAGTGTATGGATCATTGTCTGAAGGGCACAGCTGAGTGCTCATTGCTGCCGTGTTGTTGTGCAAACATATCAGCAACAAGGAGAGGAAAGTGTTGGTTTGTCACATCATTTAGCAGGTTTAACAAATAATAGGCACATTCTGTTATGTTTTAATATGCTTGTGTTTTTAATACATGCCATAGTTGTCATTCATTTGCATCTTCATCCTGGCAGTATGAGAAAGAAGCAGACCGCCAAACAGAGGAAGACTGAGGAGACTAACGTCACAGTTGTCCAGGAGTTTGTGGTAGAGAGAATAATTCGCCGCAGAGTCTCCAATGGAAGAGTGGAGTACTTCCTGAAGTGGAAAGGCTTTACTGAGTGAGTGAAATGTTGCAGTATTCCTTGGTGACTTCCTCATACTCTGTAATTATTTTGTGTATGCAAGATAGTAAGATATCCTGTTTTTGATTGTCCTTTTACAGTGCAGAAAACACTTGGGAACCAGAGGATAATCTGGACTGTCCTGAACTCATTGAAGAGTTCCTGAGAAACGCCCATCTGTCTGAAATGAATGAGGAAGAACAAAGTGAACTGTTCATTCCAAAAGAAGAGATGACAGAACAAGAGACGGAAATTGTGAGTATGCCAAAGACGCATTGATGGAAATGTCTGGAAGTGCATGTTGTTGCCATGTTATTTACAGAACTTCTGCACCTAAATCTGTACAAAGGAGAGAGAAAAGAATCCTATTATTTTGGGTTTTTGTTTTTTTTATCAGTGCACTGTTTTAGGTTGATAAAACAGAGTTTTCCTGAAAAAAAGATTGCCTTGGAGTCAAGTAAAATCAACTTTAAAAAAATGTTTGCTCTTACATTTAAAAGGTTGAATCTGAAATGGAATGGCGTGTGAAGGTTATTTGTTTTGCAATGTCCCCTGGAAGTGAAAGCAGTTAAATGTCCTTTTTTTTCTCTTCAAAGTTGGTATGTACAGTAAAAAGTGCCACATCTACACTGTCTCTTTATGTGGAGGTTGTCTTTGTGGTTTTCTTCTATAACTGCTTCATTTTTTGTCCTTGTCATTCTGGTTTCAGTCCTGTATGCAGTCCCAGCAGCAGTCTCACACTGTGCACAGCGACAGCAACATCCTGGAGTCAGACACGCCCACTAACCTCAGCACTTACCTCGAGCCTGAATGCATCATCGGCTCCACAGACAGACAGGGAGAGCTCATGTTTCTAGTCAAATGGTAACTCCGATGCTTCCTCTTTTCTCTGTCCTTGAAATCATGCCAGAGGTTGAATGGTTAAATGTTTGCAAGATGGTAAAAACCACAATTGTTCAAAAATGCTTAAGTGTCTGCATAGGCTACAGCAAAAATGACAACGCATCAGATTTGCAATGAAAAGGCCATTTAGAGACTGTATAATATGAATATATCCTTGACAACCTAGTAAAACATGTATTTAATATTTATCCTCTGTTGCTTTAATTTGGCCATCATTTAATTTGTATTATGAATGTCCAGACTTGATGTTAAGCAATACCAAATATCCCCTTAAAGTGCAGAAACAGTTACTGGATATTTCATCATTACAGAAATTAGAGATCATGTGACTCAGTCCTTTTAGCCTGTGTTTCACAATAATCTGGTCTGAATGGAGTGTGTGTGCTTCTGCTGAATCATGTTAAATGCATTAATAGTGTTTTGCTGTCATCTAAAAGCACCATCTCTTGTGTGTCTTTCTCCACAGGAAAAATTCAGATGACGTGGCCCTGCTTCCGGCCCGTGAAGCGAGCGCCAGGTGTCCCCAGGTGGTCATTGACTTCTACGAGCAGAAGTTGACCTGGCACTGTGGAGACGAGGAGCAGTGAAGTGTGTGTGTTTGTGTGCATTACCGAGGTGAACTGATAAACAGCTGCGCTCTCACCTGAAGCTTAGTTTACCCTCCACCGAGTGTCCTCTTCAGTCAGTTGACATTAGAGGCACTCTGTGTGAAATTACGTCCCGCTGAACGTTGGGGTTTCAGATTGTGGCAGGTGCGAGAACCTCAGCGGGGATGGGTTTTTTAAGTGCTCTCAGCCCTGCGGTGCTCCATAAGGTCACGTTCCCTTTATGGAGACTGTGTTGGGGGCTTAAACTAACCTTTAGTGTAGAGCGGCTGATTTAAAGGTCGGACTAACCTGTAGCAGCTTTGGTCTTGTGTCATCATGTAGCAGACACAATCACTGTGGAATGGTTTTGTTTTTAAGATTTGTCGTTAAATAGTGAGTTTGTATTTATAGTCCTGTTTCCCTACAAGGATCTTCCATTGTGGAGGGGCCCTTTGTCATGTAGTGTGTGCTCTGCAGTAAATCTTGTACAGCAACACTATTTAGGCAGAGTGAACTAGCTGCTGTCTCACCTCCAGTCCATGTAGTTTTTGGTTAGAGATCGTAGACCTGTTGTTGGGATGTCTGTTGTGTGAGGTGTTGATAGCCACCGCTTTTACTGTCTCACTGTGTCTCTGTATGACCCTTGTGGTTGATAAATTTAACATTTTTGCCCAGCATAATTTTGCCCTTGTTCCCAATCAGCTGCTATGTACCAAATGTTCTCTTCTCCTCTGTATTGATTTATAACAAGAACATTGTTCAGGTTTTAAAATAATTATTATGTGCTTTTACCCTAAATGAAGTCTTGCCAGAATGATTCAAAAGGTCACAATATTTCTTAATAAGTTAAATCTATTGAGATTTCCATACACTGAAAATAACTTTTGTACACCTGCAGTGTACAGTGAGTAATAAGATTGTTAAATGTAGCACTTTAGATATGAGACTGTCCATTTGTGAAGGGCATTGTCTTCCAGTAGTTATACAGGCCTGTGTAAAATACCTGTATTCTCATGGCTTTGTCCTGACTCGACATATCTCCCATGACTGTTATGGGACACTCAGCTGAACCTTAAACCTCCTAAAAACACACCTACTACTGAATTGCTGTAACTGTTGACCATGGATCTGTGAAGTCTCTGTGAATAAAGGAAACTTTTTGTGAGCCTTTTCTCTTCATCTTTTTAACATCACATTTGTCGTGTCCTAAATCATGAGTTAGGGACAACTATGAAACAAATGATCTGTCATAATCTGACGATAGCTGTATTAAAAACATGTAATGATGCCTGAGGATGTGATTCAATTGATCCAATATGACGGTCAACAAGCAATAAACGTGAAAAGATGAGGTATAGACATGTTGGCACAAGCTGTCATACCAGATCTGTTATCCAGTAATCAGCAGGGGGGGGGGGTTGTTGACTTGTTGCTGCAGACTTGAGGAGGAGCATATCTCTATTAAAAGTCTTGTGACTTTATTTTGAGACCTTTGCTCCAGGACAGAAACACTGAAATAAAAGGTGCTGGCTCAACGGTAAGCACAGCATTATCAGGTTGGCTTTTTGTCACGGAGATTCAAAGTTAAGAAATTTTGAACTATGAAAGAAGGAACAGACTTGGTGAATGAGGTAGGTCTTAAAATTCTGTAAATATGATGAGCTTTAAACAAATTTGATAACTGTTTTTAAAAGAAGCTTAAACACATTAAAAGTTCAGAACGTATTTTTTCCACCCCTGAGCAATAGAAGATATTTGCTGGGATTTTCCTATCCTCATTCTTCTCATTGTCATTGCACTTCCTCTATCTGCTGATAAAAACTTCCCCTTTTTCAAGACACAGTGCATTGTGTTGACAGTTTCAGTGTCTCCTGCCTTCTCCATGCAGCAGGTCATTAGTGTCTGGGTGCGGGACCCGCGGATACAAAAGAATGACTTCTGGCATGCCTACATAGACTATGAAATTTGTTTGCATGTAAGTAAAATGACAAAAGAAAGCTGTTTTAATCTGAATTATTTATCTAATTAATTTTAATTTAATCTTAATCTTAATTCTTAGGCTTGTTGTAAATATTTGTCATCCTTGTGTCTTCTTTTAGACCGACAGCGTGTGCTTCACTAAGAAGATCTCTTGTGTTAGAAGGAGGTTCAGTGAGTTTGTATGGCTCAGGCAGAAACTACAGGCAAATTCAATGCTAATGTAAGTCCATTCACGGTATTTAGAAATGCTATTATGACTCAGCAACTGAACACATCTACTTTCACTTCTTCTGTTAAGCGTAATCTGCCCGGTGCTTCATTTTTAGGGTGTATTTGTGTTTTTTGCAGGGTACAGCTGCCAGGGCTTCCCCCAAAGAACCCCTTCTTCAGCATGAACAATGCTCAGCAGATCTCTGAGCGGATGAAAGGGCTCCAGAAGTTCTTGGAAAAGTAAGAATGATCTTGCAGATCAATAAACTTATGAACTTCGACATACTACAGCACAAACATAACAAAACTGGTGCGTCAATCACCAACAAGCAATAAAATACAGTATTCAACATCTCTTATTTGTTTTTGTCCCAATTCTCCAGGATCCTCAATAACCCCCTGCTGTTGTCTGACAGTTGCCTGCACCTTTTCCTGCAGTCACAGCTCAGTGTGTCCAAGATAGAGGCCTGTGCTGCTGGAAGAACCCACTACTCTGTGGCTCAGGCAGTCCAGTGCTGCGGCCACAGGAGATTCAAGTTTGATGTGGACTCGCAGACAGACGTCAGCATGTCTTGTGACTCTGACTCAGACAGGTATCGTAATGTCCCAGCTTTACACATCCCTGCCAGGAAAATCTCAAAAAACGTTCAATAGATCATAAAGTCTATACCTCATGAGGATATAGAGCTCTTTTTGTACTTGTTTTTTAGCTTTATGTTTTTAAGTATACACTCACTGATTTATTTTTCAGTACAGATTATGTAAGAACTCCTTTTGCCTTTGTCTTTATTGATTTTTAACATATAGAAGAAAAAGATGAACAACATGACAACTAAACAAAAATCAATTATTAAAAAAAATAAATATATATATATATATAACTCACAAAAAATAGTCCTCATGGCAGAAGGTATACAGCAGAAAACCAAAGTAAAACAATGAAAAAGACAAAATAAATAAATAAAAGTGAAGAAATAAAAAATGGTGTGAAAGGTTATTTTTTCTCCCTGTTCATAGCCAGCCATTCATCAAACATTGCCCCTTTCTTCAGGCATATTTTAATTCTCCATCAATTAAATACAAGATTTCCAAATGTAAATAAATCTTCCTTTTACCTTTAAGAATATAAGTGTTTTTTTACCACTCAGAGGCAGGAAGACATCCCCCTGCACCACTGGCCAAAACGTGGCCTCCTTATATTTTTCCAAGATAAAGCTATGAGACGCTTAGCATGGAGGAAGCAAGTGTTACTGTAATTAAAGCTTTCTTTCTTTTTTTGGATAGTAAGATTGGTTGGGTACATTCCTAGTGTAAACAGCTTAGGGTGTCGAGGTAAATGTATTTATTTATCATTTCACCTGCTGCATATGATATCTCACATAAAATCCTCTTATCCCCCCCAATTCTTGTCTCTGTTTCTAGCTCAGAGTGCAGAGATGCAGAGCCACAGATGAACGATTTGGCAACAAACAAAGCAGAGAGTACAGATTCACTTGACTTCATGGGAACCAGCCAAGAGGAAAACCTCAGCTGCTCATCTGGTTCCACATGAAAACATTACCATCACATCATTGGCAGAAATGATTCTATGCAGCATCCTGTACAACATTTGAAGAAAAAAGTTGCCTGTTACCCTCTCATACTACACTTTTGACCATGTGGTTGCTCTCAATTTTGTCAATAATGATAAAAACATAGCTTATTATATTCTAATTGATGTATTTCACTTTTAAACATGTACAGTAAATAGTAATAAATTGCAACTATTGTATATCCTTAATCTGTTGTTTACTTATGTCCTGTTAAGGTGGTAACAACAATGTGCCTGAAGATGGCAGTGTTGGTACATCTATCTGCTTAGTCACTTATGTACACTACATAAATCCTATATTATAACTGTCTATATTTATTTCATACACAAACTTAACAGAAGTATCATGAATTATGGTCAGTCACAAGACAGAATTGGCCAGATATGTTTAGATAACAATGCAATATCTTAGCCAGTGACAACCTATCGTCTCTCTGTGTCTTAACCCACTCTCCTAATAAAATGTAAGGTGTGGGAAGCTTGTCATCTGGTGGCCACTGCAGTGCTTAGCAGTGTGACATGTGTAATAGGGCCTCTGCAGATTTTTCAGACATCCCCCCTGTCAGGTGTGTGGCTGGTAGGAGGTCCTGTGGGATCCCAATGGACTCGCTCCATTCTGAGAGGGCTACCAGGTAGACAGACTACATTGCTCCATGCTGAACAAAATGCCAGCTGCCCTGACAAGCCACCTTTCTTTATCTGTCTCTCTCATTTTGTATTTGTATGAGCCTGTTCTCGACAGTCTCTGTGTGTTTCAGCGTGTGTGTGTGTGTGTGTGTGTGTGTGTGTGTGTGTGTGTGTGTGTGTGTGTGTGTGTGTGTGTGTGTGTGTGTGTGTCTGAGTGTGTGTACATGTACTGAAAATATGCATGTACTCCCACAGTGAGCAGCACCATGCTTATACAGAGGTAATGACCACTAAACAGAATGATGGCAGTCTGACATCTCAGCACAGCTAATTAGATCAGCTCTGTCTCTCTGCAGCGGTTGTGATATTCATCATGAATTCAGAGCAGGAGCAGACAATAGGCTTGTGTTGCGGGAAACAGAAAGGTGACATCACCCCAGACCTGCTCTGCTCTGATCATCACTACGTCCTGGACAGGAGAAAAGCCCACAAACTCAAATTGGGTGTGGAATGTCTTCCCTGAAGATGTGTGGGTGTAAATGTGTGTTCATGCACATCCACATATGCTAATGCAGTATATACATCTGTCTTATTTGTCAGGGTGTAACTGTGGGGCAGTATTACCTCCTGTACCTCCACACACACACACACACACAGATACAGACACACAAACACAATGAAGCTTTTCCTAGATATATTATAAAAACATATTCATCCAATACATCCAGTTGATTTATATGTATATTATATGCATACACACTGAATGTGTATTCCCATTATATACTGTAGTTCTACTAATACTGTTCTCCAATATCAATGTGTTATTTGTCCTGCTTGACAGAAGGGTTATATTATAAGATTATAAGAGTCATTTCATCAAAGAGGCTATTCAAATGTGACCTATTCAGTCCAAACTCTTTCACTTTCAGTCATATTTCACTTCGCAACACTGGGCAAGATTTTGTGAGTCATCTGACAGTTATTTCCCAGTGACAAACACTAGAAATGTCTCATTTGCTGCCCTACTGCAGTCAGCTTGCCAGGCGTGTATCTATCTATAAGGCATGAAAATGTCACCTACATTTTGTTTTACACTCAACAACTTAGTCTAAAGTGTCTCTTACAATGTTTATCATTATTCTTGTACTTATTCTCTCGATATATTGTTATTCTTATTCTTGTAATTCTTATTTCTAGCAGTGTGAAGAAAACTTTGAAGTATCATTTAGACAACAATATGGGAAAGATAAAATTGACAGAAAGCATAAATTAACAGTTAACTGAATTAATAAAACATAATAAAATCCAAGTACTCAAAACTACACTAACAACACTAAAGATCGTCTTTGTGGTTTGTGGTCAGCATTTCCTGAGAGTAATGACAGGTGTTTTCAGGTAATCTGCATTTGCTAACCATGTTAGAAAATGCAGTTTGTCCTATTAGATCATAATCATGTTGGACTTTGAGACCAGCAGTTAAAATGAAAGAGACTGTTGTCTGTAGGTTAAGTGTATACATGTGTCAGTGACTTTTCCCAACATGGTTTATATCTCAGTGACATTAAATCCTTGTTTCTTGTTTAAAGTGCTGTGGATTGAAACATTTTCATTACTGGTTTTAGTCTGACCTCTCCAGCAGTATTGACTCCTCTTTTAATGGTCTGTGACTCTGGTCCATCGGCTGTTAACCTTGAGCCACTGTAGCCTAGCCTGTCAGTGTGACTCTACTCTGCTGCCATGACAACACTGACACATTTAAACCCATCAGATCGATTGGCTAACAGCTCCCTGCTCCATGTTGCGTGATCCCAAAGAGGTCAAATGGAGTAAGAACCCAGGGAGAGGGTAAAATCACTCTGTTTTCAGGGTTAGTTTAGCTGGCTATAACTTGTATAGGGAAAAGTACACAAGATAAAATCACAGTTTTATTTCTACAAATGTCGTAGCTCTGCTCAATCTAGTTAGTATGCTTATTGTTTGACACATAAAACAGTAGAAGATGAGATAAAGGAAAATAGTCTCCTTTGGGAGATGCCCATCTGCCTCAGCTCAAGTCAGCATGACTTTCTGCCATGACAGCTCAAATAAAGCCCACCTCATGTCTGGGATCTGATCCTTGACTTTCTTTTCTCTCTGTTGTGTAATTAACATACAATCTCGAAAGCAAAAAAAATCAATTTTATGTTTTGGAAACAACCAAAATGTTGAAACTCGAACATAACAAATATGAAATCCCAATCAGAGTTCCTCTACAGAGCTGACTGCACAGAGCCAAAAACAAATGGAAGTATTGAGGGAGATATGCTCCAGTGGAGTCAAATTACAGATAAGTCAGGGGCTGCTCATGCATTTTAAGTGCCACATTATACAGAATCCATTAGTAGCAATAGGAGTTCAGCACCACTTGAGATATTAAATCTCTGTGACTGCAACTCTGTGGAACCAGGATGCATCGATATCAGAGAAGCCCAGCTGCACTGTCAATAGATAGAGGATGAGACTGAAGGAATGATGCCAGAAGTAAACACCAATAAGAGTCATATGACAATGGCACAGGCTCATGATACTGATGTGTAGCTTGTTATACAGCAAGGCGATCACTTTCACTTGGGACAGAAATAAGGGGCAAGGTAAATGATCTGGAATTAATTGGATTGATCTAGATTAATCGAATTGTTAATAACATACGTCTCAGGTCTGAATATTTTTCAAGGTCTCCCACATTTCATGCCAATACTGAGCGGTGATTTACTGACAGCCACAAAAATTCCACGACCGTACAGCCAAAAGAAAGGATTTTCAGACGTTTCATCTGTCCTTGTAGCTCGCCTGTGTGTATGTGTGCACATGCTCAAAAGCCAATCCTCTCCAAACACCTGCCTCAATCTGCTGAAAAAATACTTTCCAGTCATTTCTCAAGGCTGAAACATTTTTTCCCCATCACTCAATTGTCAGAGATGGAAATGAGGTGAGTTAAGAGCTATCCATCATTCATCAAACCCAACAGACCCGGTACCTTTTCTCGGTTCTGCATGGCTATACCTGCTATTTCCCCTCCACATGCTGTCTGTCGCCTGGTGCATGGATGTAGCAATTACTGGGAACGGGCGTGATCACTGTACCAAGGCGAGCAACAGCTTCTCGTCCCCTGGAATCAGGGTTGATCAGCATTAAAGCAGCTCCTCTGCTTTGAACACATGGCCTTAGGGGGGGAAAGGAAACTAAAATCTTTGCTTTATATTTTCCTGAAATAATAGGCTATATAAAGTCAGATTTGTTCCCTTTGGAGCGCACAGCCAAAAACAGATGGATGAAAAGAAATATGTTTATATATATATATATATATATATATATATATATATATATATATATATATATATATATGTTTATATTCACGATATTCATTAATCAATACATATTGTCATGTTCATATTGGACAAACAATGGCTGTGGTGAGCTCAAGCAATATTGTAACTGTGCCATGAAATTGGAGTTTCAGTGTCTATGATGCCTTTTGCTCATCCTTATATGAATTTGTGTCTTGACACAGGGGAACAGCCCCTATGTGTGTCACAAGATCACCTATGAATAACAACCCCTCAAGACTAATGTCTTATTAGAGATGAGGAACGAGTAGAGGGGGAGCTCTTTGGTCAGACCCTGTTCAGAGGATGGAGAGACGCCCGATGCATGGTGGCAGCAAGAGGACGACAGAGGTTGGAAAAGCAAGGGGGGAAAAATGGAGGGGTAGAGGGCACCGTCTCTTGAGGCCTCTGTGCTTTGCTGCCAGTGTGTGTAAATCAGCAGGCAGCTCACGGCTGCAATGAGGTAGAAAATAAAAAAAACATAAAAATGTCCGAGTGAAATAAGAGGCAAGGAGAAATCTTTTATGATGAGCCTAAATTCTCCTTACTCTGCAGTAGATCCACTGGCCAGCTCAGCTTGTCTTCTCCAGACACCGTCCATCATCCATGTGTCTGCATATAGCCACAAATTACTCAAATTACCCCACCTGCTATTCATGTAATACATATGTAATGAGTATCCTAAATTCACATGATTATCATTCATGGTATGTTAATAGGCCTGTGTCAAATTCATTAATATGCACGTAAAATGATGTGGACTGCCAAACGAGAATGCTTGAACTTCTGCCAATGTGGGTTAATACCTTTTATATACAGTCTATGGTTAATACACATTAAATCCTGGGCCTAACATGTTTAAACTTTGGGTTTTGAACATACCGAAAACCTCAGCAGCATGTGTAACCAGGCATTTGGAGATTTCAACTGCATATGAAGGTCTTTTTCAGCAAATTAACTGGTTTAGTTGTCATTATGTGGCCAGCTGTAGTTGTGAAAGGTTGAAAGCTTGGAAAGCTAGTAAGTGTATCTTAAAGATTAGATTATTTATGTTCATAATATTTAGCAAGATTTTCTTACATTTTCTCCCATGTGAAGAAACAGTCTTTATCATGTCCTTATTCACAAAGCACATTTCATGCACAAAGGTAGCTCCTCCTGATCATATTCTTCATGTATGTTATCAATCTATCTATATTTTTTTCATTATATTTGTCCATGCTGTGTTTTTGTTATTTTGCTTTCCTTGTCTATTTGCTACACACATCATCTGTTGCATGTCTGTCTGTCCTGGAAAGGGCATCCCTCTGTCGCTCTTCCTGAAGTTCCTTCCATGTTTCCCCATTAAAGGTCAAATGTTAATGCTATATTGCTAAACAGACTGTAAAGCCTCCTGTGGCAAATGTGTGATACTGGGCTCTTTGGGGTGATGCCCTTTGTATCTACATGGGAGCTTGATTGAAGTTTCAAACAAAACAAACACAACAACATAAGCTGCAACCATTTACAGTATAACATCTCTGGCTATCAGCACTTAAAATTAGTGAGTTCTTTAAGCAACATGATGCAACTTCTAAGTGGCCAACAAGATCAAATTACCTGTGACTAAACTGCAAGTGAATCAGTCTAAACTGTTAAAACATGTAATATGTGAAGAGAAACAGTCGCCACAAATAAGCTGCATTGATAAAAAAGCATCAGTGGTAACAAGTTAAAACTAACAACAGGGAAATGAAATATAAATACAGTGTACAACATATAGGTCGTCTGGCATTTTTCTCAAAATATCATCCACTGTATAGTGTTTGCAGCGATGATTTAGGCTTTAGTTTAAATCTTTTTTTATGAGGTGTCTATGTTACTCTGTTTACCGTGTGCATGTGCACTCTGTGCAGCTCCATGTGTTCCTTGAGCACTAAATTAGCACGGGTTAGCTTGGCAGGACCTGTGCTTGGACTCATACCAAAGCTGACACTAAATGGGAGTGATGGCAGCAATCTGCTATCCAGTGGTTTAGTTAGCTCCCTGTAACTGAATCCTCATACCTTTACTTCCTATGTCAGGGGCCGTCTTACAAAAAAAGCTTCTATATATAAGAGCTGACATTGAGATGGGACCTCGCTTAGAATGCAAGGTCATTACAACCAGGGGCATTGTACACCGTTGGGGGGTGAGAGAGGAGAGAAGGTGAGAGTGGAGTGATCAGCTTGCAAAGGATTGGCAGGCAATCAACTGCAGTGAGGTGTAAGGTGTACAATGAGGAGAGGGCTGTAATTACAGTTAGAGCATCAGTCGCATCTCTGACCTCCCCTGATTACAAACTATCCTCCCTGACCATCCAGGGTCATTACTCACCTCACTAACTAGTAGAGTAAATCAGTGGTAGAGCACTGACCTGATATTAGAGCCCCAAACCAGAGAGTAAACAGGGCTGGTGTACAGAGGCTGGAGCCTTGTAAATAATCTGTGAGGAGAAGGGGCAGGAGTGAGGCGTGGGGGATGTTTATAGCAGGTAGACAAACACCTGTCACTTTAATAAGCCTGATTTATCTTGACTGACATGTCAGCACATAGCTCTGCCTGGTATGACAGCCAGGACCACCAAACCCACGCCCACGAACATGAGACCTGTTTGTAACACTGAAATATACAGTAAGAGAGAGAGATGACAAGCTCCTCTGCAGCAATAACAGCTTCATCAGCGTAAAATATCGCCTTGGATGTGACGTGTCCAAGGCTTAACTTAGCATCCTCTGGCTGGTTGATGGTGAGGTTTTAGACTTTTTATTTAATTTCTTTCTTCAGACAGCGGAGCCACTTGTGTCTCCACTTGCCTTTCTGAGATATACAGATCTTTACAAGACATAACTGTCTGCAGCTCCCAGAAGGCAATTAAACAAGAAGTAAGAACAGACACTGACAACATGTGAGAGAAGGTGGGTGTGGCAGTTGTAATAAATGACCCGTCTAGACCCATATTTACTGGCCTACCACTAACCTTGGTCTGGAGCTCGTAATAGTACACATTAGATATTGGAAAACCACTGAAAGAGGTGAAAATCTTGCAAAAGCCTCAAATTCCAAAAATATTAATTTTCACGGCAGCCTGTCATGATCTCCGTTAACGTTCACTTTAAACACACCATGTCTTCTCACTATGTTATAAGCCAGCTGTGGAAACCTTAATTTGTCAGCCGCTATGAGTTATGTTAACAGAAATTGACCTCAATTAAGAGTGACTTGCATTTAAAAAGTGTCTATTTCAGATTTAAGGATTTAGACCAGGGGAGAGGCCTTAATGGAATGCTGACAGAGGGCCAGTTGGAGAGGTAATACATTTCCTGCAAAATGCCTTGGGATACCACATAAATAAGGCAGTGTTATTCCTGACAGAAACTCTCTATGAAGCTGTGCAGTGATCTATGACTGAGTGACCTGGTTAAAGAGCAGCAGAAACAGCTGACAGCTTGATCAAGATTACCTCTCTCTAAAGTGGTATAGATCAAGTCTTTAGCCTTCTCACCAACCCCAGGGGTGGTGGTATGAAATGGGGATGGTATTGTTCAACAAAGATGAGCAGATATCAGTGTTAGCACGGTGACATTAGTGTACTGATAATGTCCTGGATCATGCATGAAAAGTTACTACATCAAAGTGATAATAAAATCAAACACGTGTGTTATAGTTGATAGGATGTATCAGAATTAATACACATTAGCTCTAAGCCGTCATTATAAAATCACTATGACTGTATTCTGTCTTGAAAGGAAATTTGTTTTATATTTCCATCATCTTTCTCAGCAAATCTAATGTTATTTATTATTACTCAGAAGCTCAATCTATATATATTTGGCTGGTAAAAGTGTATCTTTATGGTTGCAGGTATTAATTAGTGATATTCTGGTATCATTAGTGTAATTTAGTGCTCGGTAGATTAATGGCACAGTGGCATTTATCTATGAAACATTATATCTTTATGTTAAATTGCAATAAAAGAACCTGTATATTCTGAGGATATGGCTGTCCAAATCTAAAGGGGGGGTGGGGGTGTAGTTGACATCCATTAAGGAAATCCTTTATTGGCACATAAAAATGAGAGGCAATATTTAGCCTTACTTGCCTTTGGCAACCTAACCCCATAGCCAAACATTAAGAGGAGGACTCTTATGGGAAATATCAACTATGTCAGCAGTGAAGATTTTTTTTAGGAATCAAATCCACAATTCAACATCAACATCAAAACACGTCAAAGTGTTTCATAATCTGCCTAAATTATTGAATTATGTGATTAAGATCATTGTCAGTAATGTTGCAGAGATGTTATTGTTCCTCTACATCCATATCCTGCCTTAAAACAAAGCATTTCCTCTCTACAGCCAATGTAGTATATTCAATAACTAATTATGGTAATTCATTACATCTCCAATTAGCAGAGAGGCTTTATTGCTGCACTATACTGTAAAGAGCAGGATTTATGTTGGCTTTGAATGTCACCCAAAGGACAGAGGACTAGCTCATCACTCAAGAGGAACAAAACAGAGAGACAGGAGCAAGGAAAAAAATAGAGGGAAGAGGGAGAGAAAGATACAGTGAGTTATTGGTTAATTAACGCATTTTTCTCCCCATTTTCACCACAACCTTGAGAAAACCTTGACAAGGCCCCTTTGTCTGCAGCACACCAAAAGGACTGTGTTACCCCCTGATAGATAAAATTGCGTGGTAACTTTGGTATTTCAGTAAGAAGACTGTAAAAAGATACGTACAGTATGTACTGTATGTAACCTCGGCAGGATATGCCCGGCAAACGCCACATCGCCTGCTGTCAAACAGCCCCTCAGAGGGCGATAAGCATCCCTGCTATCCGTGTGGGTGGCTGTCTTATTAGTGCACCTCAGCCGTTTCACTCACGCATGCAGCACAGCCAACCATCTGCCACGTTGTGATCCTCTGCCCAGCAAATTCTCTCTGGTGCCATAAAAAGAAACCCAGTGTCCCTTTGAAGCTCGGCACAAAAGTGCAGGCCAGATGAATAAACTCATATTTTAAGATAAATAAATACATTTTAATTCATGCAGGAGGCTCTGCACATGTAATTACTGCGTTGGCCGTTTTTAATATTGACAGTGGTCTGATTTGAACTCCTCAGCTCTTTACAGAAGGCACATAATGTTAAGTTAGTCTGTAAATATCATTTCAGGATTGTGCCCTTAGGCAAGAAAAAAAAACTGGCACTTGGTATTTCTGCCTTGAGCATGTCTGTTGGAAAGATCTATGACCTTTAAAGAGACTCTATTGCCACCTTGTGGCTTAATTAGCAGGTTATATAATAAAAAAATTCTCTGATACAACAGATTTATTTGAATTTTTATTCATCTTGCCAGTTGAAAATACCAAATTTGCCACAAGCAGAGCATGGAATGGTGGAAATTTAACTTGGATAGAAAATAAATACAAAACAAGCAGTGCAAATAGTTGCTACAAGAGAAAACTATTTTCAAGTCATACACAAATGTATCCATCATCACTCTTAAACAGCGGACAAGAAGGAAATGTTCCTGAAAAATTAGAAAAAATATCAGTTAAAATATAGTGGATTTATGCCAGGTGTGAATTTTGATGTTTTAGTTTTGATATCAGCAACTGAGTATAAAAAAAATAAGACAGCTACTTACAGGGCTGTATTTATATAGCATAGAGCTCCATCAGGTATTCTTTGGGGACGATTCCTATATTCCCATCCTTCTCTCCAATCCACCAGCCAAAGTTCTGGTACTCCTGGAAACAAGAAAAGCACAGACATGGAAAGGATGATGGAGGTGGGTTAAGAAAACACTCAAAAAAGTAAATCATTTTCATGATCAGTTCATTGTTGAAGTATTTTTCCTTCCCTGTTTTGTGATATCATTGTACATTGTATCTATTTAGATTTTTGAACTTTCTTTCAGACAAGAGCAGCAATATAAAGACGTCACATTAAATTTTGAGAAATTTTGGTGGACATTCTTTACTGTTTTAACATTTTTACATTTCATGCACAAGCTGTTTTTTGGGGGGTGTTGGTTGAGTGTTTTCTGACACAACAGGTAATTTATGACATCACCTTTAGTTTTGGTAAATTATGACAGGCATGTTTGTCAAAAATGAAATCCTGCTTGAGACTGAACAGGATATCTAAGAAATTAAATCAGGATTAACAAAAACAAAGAGCTTAACGAATGACACATTTCTTGCCACCATTACCTGTTTTCTATTCACAAAATCTCCAGTGCTTTCCTTTTACTCCAAAACAACTCCTGCATCCCATCAACAACTTTACATTTCCTGGTCTCTGTCCTGTTTGTCTACCCAGTGTCAGTTTTGAGGTTGCACACACTTTCCGGCAGTCCACACATATCCCTCAGTGTGTGCAGAGCACATCACATATAAATCTGTCACTGCGTGACAAGTTCTAGCTCCAAATGGCTGTCAGCATGCTGAGATGTGAGGAGGACACTGTGAGGAGAGATCTGAGACAAGAGGAGAATACCTCTCTTTCTCTCTTTGACCAAGAGCCCGACCTCACATCAAAGTCTTCCCGGGACATGAATCAACACTGGAGAGTACGCTCTGCCAAGACTGAAGCAAACACAATGTTTCAAACCAATGCCAAAAACCAGGGACAAGGAGAGACCACATCTGTGTCCAGTTATTACCAGGAGGGAGTACTGGATGTGATCATATTGTAGTACTAGAAACAGGAAGATTACAATAACAATAGTAATAGCTAACATTGATAGATGTCTGATGATAGGTCATTTATTATGTGAGACAAAAAATGGTTAAAAAAAAAAGAAAAAAGAAAAAAGGTTGACTTACTGCCCACATCACAACTCTGTAGTGAGACAATGATATGAATACAGTAAAAAGTCATTAGTATGGCTGAATTATTACCAGCAAATTAAACTTTACATGCACATCACTGCGAGAAACAAACAGAAAATGTCACATCCATTTCATTAATGTGTCACATAATGAAAATGACATTTCGTCACAAGCCCCCAGGGAATAATGTAGCAGACTGACATAAGGTGTGTGTAAGAGGGTGCGAGACTGAGTGTGTGTGCGCACATTATGACTTCCTTGCAGCTAGTCTTTGAAAACAGCAACACCTCATTGTGCAGTTCTGGCTGACAAATAAGTCATGCTTGAGTGAGTGCGGGACACAACATGAGTAGGCACGTACAGAGCTGCAGAAGACTAATGACGCCACACACTGTGACCACACACACATTAACACACAATAGCCTAAGTTGGCTAATACCACTGTCCCATAATTTTACTACAAGTACTACATGTAGTTCAACGAAATGAAATGCTCCACAGCTGATTCATCGGTTTACGAGCACAAATTGAAAAACAAGCGATAAGGTGAAAAGATCTGCAGGCACAATAACAATAGTGACAGCAGCAGCATTATGTTTAGACAGTGTTTACATTTTATCAACCCATCAAGCCACTTAAGTTAAGTGAGATGTTACATTACTCGATTAGTTTTATGTGCTGTTACTTTGGGGCGGGGGGGGGGGGGGGGGGGGGGGGGAGACACACACGCTCACCCTCACCCTCACTCAGGACCTATAATCAACACCCAGGCCTGACTGGGGGGTCTAGCAGCTCTAACACTACAGCTATTTCTGGGCTGTGGAATGGGGGAGGGCCGCAGGGAAGATGGAGAAAGGAGGATGGGGGTGGAAGGAGTCGGCTGTCCCTTTAGCTGCAGCTGGCTGCTGTAGTCCAGACAGGTTTTATGGTCATTGCCCTCGCAGCAGGCCACAACCCCCAACACCAAGGTTTCAGCTAATGGCACTCTGAGTCTGAGTGAAAGGACAACTTGATTCTTGGTCTTTTTCCACGTATGAAGAGAGAGTAATAAACAGGCATTTGGCCAATGAGCATTGATAGGTCTGTCTGCTTTGTGCGTTTGCTTCTTAACACTAGAGCTGGTGCAATTGATCGTTTGGTTGATCGACAGACAATTGACGATTTTAATAAGCCTTTATTCACTTGAATCATTTATCAAACATAAATGCCAAATTTAAAGGTTCCAGGTCTGAAAATTTAAGGATTTGCTGCTTTTCTCTGTTTTTCTATCACTGTAAATTGACACAAGCAATTTCCCTTTAGCTCTGGGAAATGTTGCATTTATCACATTTTAAAAGAGTAAACAATTAATAAATTAACTGAAAAAATAATATACAGATTCACCTTTTGCAGGTGTCCTTTGCATTTCTCTGACGGAATACAACATTAGGTTTGTCCAAATACATTTTATAGAAATAAAGTGTAAAGATAATTCATAATAATACATGACAACTAAATGTTTTAAGTGCATCTTAATAAATAAATGAAATGTTTTAATTTGAAACATTTTCTTTGTATAGTTTTGGATAATGGAGCACACACAGTATCTGTGTGGAGCTCATCAGTCACAGCACATTTTTAAATCTTCATGGCTTCTGGGCACCACTAGATGGCAGGCTTGAATTTAAGAAAAGGACCTGGCCAGTTGACAACAGTATGCCTCAGTTGACTACATGCTCCATAGAAACCAAAGGAAATATGGCCAATCTAGATGGTGCACATTTCACAGTTTTTTTTATACACAAACCACAGGGCTGACATGCATCTGTAAAAGTATTTAATTCCCTGCCTTATTTGCTGTGCGATGTTCAAAAATAAGCTTGTTAAATGTATCACAACAAAATCCAATTCTGTGTTCATATGATCCAGTTAAGCACAAAAGGGCTCCTGTGTGGTTACATAATTAAGGTAAAGAACAGCCTCTCAGTTCTCCACACCTGGCACCCACACCTAGCCGACAAGCCTCGGAAATTGTGCGTCCACTACACGTCCTCACCTGCTCTGAATAGAGTGGCGGACTGAGCCTTGGGTTTCCTGAGAACACACATTCCTATTTGGCGAGGTGAGAGAGATGTCTGAGAGGTGTGTGGGCTGAGGGCTGCTCACTGCTTGGCATGGCAGCGGCGGCAGCGTGCTGAAACAGTCCAGATGGAAGTGATGGAATGGTGCTGTGCGCCAGCTACGTCCAGCCTCCGCCAACAGCACTAAAACAGTTTCCGTTGTGACACAACTAATCCCCATCACAGTGCCAGAGCAATTGAGCCCAGTCGGCCTCTAACCATCAGCCATCCACCTCTAGGCGGTGGGCCAGGCACTGCCAGTAAAGGATGTGAACAGCCAGTTCCTCTAAGGGCCCAACTCACTTTAGGTGGTCTAGGACCAGCAGAACCTCCATCAAATTATTGCAATGCAACTGAGTTTGTGCTAATTCGGACTTTACTATGCATCATGATAACACTCTGCTTGGGGAAAATCAATACTTTACGCCTGACCAGGAGGATTTCTCCAACCATACCTTGCTCAGGATGTAGATGGCGTCTCCACGTTTGAAGGACAGCTCATCCTGGTGGTCCCCTGCACAGTCCCATAAACCCTGATAGAAGTTCTGGTAGTCTGTGCTCTTGTCAACTGGATGGAAACAAGAGAAACATATTGTAAATGATGACAGATTAGGTGCTCTATTTTCTGATGTCAGTAAATGCTTTAAAATCTCCCTCCTCTCACAAATGTGTTTTTCTTAATGTCACTTGAAAGTTGCTTCACTCTGCACAAAGAGACTCAGCTTAAATATGAGTTACCTCATGGTCCAGTATTCAATTTATACAAGTGTGAAGTGGAAACTTGAAGCCTCCAGTGCACATTCACTGAGAATGGACTCAATGCCTTATAATCTTGGGTCTGGTATTTAAACTTTAATAAATACAAATATTTGCATATTCATAGATTCTGCATTTTTCAATAAGGTAGAAAGAGTATATGCAATTTTAATAATGTTTAATTGAACTTTTGTAGGAAAACCATACCAGACACAAATTATTAGTCCAAGCAGAGTATTTTTATGTGTCTTAAAACATGTCTGGAGGGGATCTTTATATGTTGGGTACACCGCAGTGATTGTTAATATGCAGCAAACCCAACAGGAGGCAGTGGAGAGCCTAAAGTAGAATAGGTGGCACCATGTGCAAAGGCAGAATAGGCAACACAATAACTGACTGCCAGTCCAACAAGTCAATACTACATCCTAATTCTGAGCAGGTGTTCACTACGTAGTATGTTCACACTGGAAAAGTGACAAAATGGAATATGAGGGGACAAAAGAAGTCAAATTACACTAAAAACACAATAATTTGTTGTTGGGTTTTTTGGTTTTAAATGATCACACTTCCTCTACAATGCAATGTAGCGCTACAAAGGGAGATGAAAAATGTTGTTAAATAACCAACATTGTTGTCTCCCAGTAAGGATTCCATTCTGTGTTCATCTTTCAGGAGGTTTTTACCAGGAGCCAAATGATCCAAAGAGGTCGCCTCCTCTCCAAAACAAACGGACCCGGTAAAAACACTGAATAAAGCAGTTCTCTTTAAAAATAGTGTTTCTCTGACACTGCTCAGCAGACACAAGCCATCCTGAGTGGCCGTGCGATGTGAGCTGAGCCGCTGGTAATGTTTGCTCAGCTTGTTTATCTGATAACGTAAGAACCAGACATCTAATGACTAAAGTCTGTTCATCTGGTTAAAAGACACAGTTAAAACGACCAAGATCTAAAAAGTGTCTGTGTGACTTAAAACTGGATAAAAAGTCAATTTATGCATGTGTCAACTATGATGCTGACACATGTGCAAAGGGGATATGACACCTGACCAAATAATACAGATTTCTATTACTTTGAACATTGTTGGAAAAAAATGTTCAAAACATGAGTGATTTTGCACTAATGTTTTCTCCTCTCTGACAAGTTATTTAAGCCTTCTGTTTTGCTCCACCCACAATGAAATAGCTTGTTATTGTAATAGATATTTTCAGATATCTTTAACTCGAGACTAACTTTTGCACCTGAAGAACCACAACACGTCACTTATTGTAAAAGGAAGTTGGCTAACTACGCTGAAAGTTATTTCCAGCATTGTGTCAACTTTCAGATGTTCCTGTTCACAGAAGCTTCCTCTGTTAATGTCACTTCTACTTCCCTGTGGCTTAAACGGTTGAGTTTGCTCACAAGCAGTTATAAAACGGGTGTGACAGAATGGGCATTTGTTGATTACAGACTCACTCTGTCCTCTCTATCTGCAGTAAAAGTTAGTACACACAAACATCAATACAGGCTTGATATACAGATCTACAGTAAACTTCAGGCCTCTGTACCTGTGGCAGTAGAAGCAGGCTTGCTTGATGGCTCCATCTTTGGAGGAGGCTTTGCTGGAGTGGGCTTTGCTAAAGTGGGCTTTACTGGAATGGGAATTGCTGGAGTGGGCAAGTCGTCCTCTGGAGAAACAATATTGATGGATAAGTGAGTGGATTAAATGTTATGATTCCTCTGTTGTTAAAGAACAGAGAGAAAAGAAATTACTGAAAACAAACTTTTTGAAAAAAAAAAAAAAAACAATACCAGAGATACATGCAATTTGTGTCAATAGAGATTGTCAAAGTAATATAATGTGTTTTTGGATCGGACCTGGAAGCTCTTCATAGATGTCTTCATCAATTGGCTCCGGCATAGGTCCAACATCATCATATGTTTCCTGATCGTCGTCCTCTTCTTCTGGGATGCAGCCTGACATATCTACAAACAGGGAAACATTATCTTTTAACACACAATAAATGCTGATATTGGTGTAGCCGTAGAGTATTCACTGATAATATTTTGACAATTTTGTTTCTATTTTTGTTTATTAAGAAACAAATGTGGGTGTATCTAACACTGTAGTGCTTAACAATTTGTTGTTATGTTTGAAACAGTCCAAACCTCTCAAAACAAAGTCTATCTCTTTCACCCATTCATCCGCCTCTTTCTGCGATGACGCACAAAACTGTGATGAAAGAGGAGAGAAATGAAAACTGCGGTCAGTGTAATATGTAGTTATTCATATATTAATTAACATAAACAAATAATACTGCATTTATGCATAGCAAAATGTTCCACGTGGAAGATTCTGAATGTTAGAAACACTCATTTAGACTCCTTAAATATGCGTGTCAGGTTGAGCCATTGCAAAGGCAGCAGTGTTAAAGCAGCGGTGTCAAATGAATGAATGGGTTTTAAAAATAAAGTTTTGATGAAGTGCATGTACACACATGCCTTGCCAAGTTTTAAACACGGGACATCTCAAGTCCACATTTGTTTTGCAATTTTCAGAGGTACATTTAGAACAGCGTTGACTCTCGAACCATCACAGAGTTGAACGTACCTGATAGATTCGCTTGTCTGGAGCCGAAATCTCAAAGCAGCAGTCTTTCTTAGAGTCTTTCCGTAAGGTGTTGTTCATTTTGACATTGTACCCAGCAACACTGAACTCACCCTTCTGCTGCTTGTCTGTTTACAGGAAATGAAAATGCCATCATTAATGGTTCAGATGAAACAACAACAACAGCAACAGCAACAGCAGCGTCACTGTCAAAATCCTGATGAGCAAGAAGCAAAATCCACTGTTAAGTTTTCCTGTCACATTATGTGATTCATTCAGGCTGCAAACAAGTAGGGGTAAAAAAAGAGGGAAATTATAAGAGTACCTTTCTCACTGCCGTAATAGTAGAAGATTTGATGGCTCAGAGCGCACCATCTCTTTTGCCACTCTGTGCCAAAAAAGCTGTGATCTGTGGAGGAAAAACCAACAGAAATCTCAGCATAATCTTTTATGATTTATTATGAGGGGAATTTAGAGCTATGCATTGGAAAAACATTAACATGTGTATCACATGTGTCTTGTGTGGGCTAAATAATGAGTGTTGTTTTGTATCATGTGATGCACAAATAGCCTTTGTATGTGAAAACGTTGCTTCCATACATTTTTTTAGAGAGTTTAAAAAATAATTGTGATGCATGTTCATTAGCAGAGCACCCACCCTTCCTGCGTTTCTCAAGGTATCCTGCCTTAAAGACAGACGTCAGGTCCTGAGCTGCCACAGGTGGAGACTGCTGGGCACCTGGAAAACAGTTAAGGAAACCCAACCAAGTAAACTTTAGCAATATCTGTGAACCCACCTTATTTCAAACTACAGTCAAAGTCTTTTAAAGTGTTTTTCTATGAGGAAGTAGCATTTGTTTTTAAAATGTTAAACATAAACAGATGGGTTTCTGACGTTGGAGTTGATCCATGTTAAAATAAAAGCCCTGTTTTGCTTTCCAGTAGAGCAGAGTCTCCTCGCACTGCGCAACTTCAATGCAAATGTTCAACTGCTGTGTCAAAGTTGCTTTGTGTGAAAGAGCCGCCATAAAACTGGCAGCTGCTTTCAGCCCATAAACCCCAGACCTCTAATCACCATTTCACAAGGATTTCCCTGATAGTCTTTTTTAAAAAGTAAATACAAAATCTTGCAAACAATGCCATGAAAGAGCATCAGGATTAGAGCTACTGTGTATTGGGGAATGTGTTTTCTCAAAATCTAAAGCCATGGCAGTAATTTTCAGCCCCCAGACTTTGGCTGAGAGCAATAAAGCATGCTCTTGCTGTCAAACGGGTGGGGTGAAAGAGGTGGTGAGAGTAGCAGTTATGCCCCCAAATTGCTTCCAAAGTATGTTGCCAAGTTACAGTTGGAATGTCTCCCTCATTGTGCCACTCAAAGTCACGGAGCACACTCCAACATTTGTATATTTACATGCCAAGAGGCAATTTTCAGTACTTCACATCCACAGCTTGTTAGCTTGTTAGCAAGACAATTTGGACATCAAAACTAAGTGCTTGTGGCTTACATTCAGAAGCATCTTCATCCTTGTCTGTGCGCTCTGACTGCAGCGACCCTCCTTCATTGTTGCTGTCAAATTCGTCCTCATCATCTGAGTCGTCGCCACCTACTGGAGCAAACAGAGGGTGCTGTGTAGTAATGGTGGCCTATGGTGTAATACAGTGGTTCCCAAGTGCTGTGCATGTGATGCCTTATTATTAAGTTCTTGTAAATACAGACTGCATTGCATGTCTGTGACATGTCCTTTGAAGTGTGATTTCACTTCCTCATACTTTTTGGACACATTTTGAAAGCCTGAAGAGTTACAAGTATACAGTAGTTCACAAAAAGAAAGCAAAGATTAGAGAAAAGGCAACATTTTGACAACAATCTGAAAAGTTTGTGTATCAGAATGTTGCTTTCCCTTATTTTCTTTAACTGATAATCATCATCATCCTTTTGTTACAACTTGTGTGAGTCCCAACCCCTAGGTTGGGAACCACTGTTGAAAATTATTTAAACTCAGGATTTTTTAAACAAAGAGTAAGGAGTTACTCACTTTTGTCCTTGAAGTCATGTGGGTAACTGTTGTAAAGACAGCAAATAAATGTCAAAGACTTTCAGTATTTTGCACCAACAAACAAACAATATCAAGTGACATTTCTCTAACACTGTTTCATATAATGTAGGCCTACAGTAGTCGACATGCTGACATACCTCGACTTGACCTCTTTGATCCGTTTGATGATGGCTTCCCTCCTTTCTTTTGCCCTCTTGCTCAAATTTTCCCCTTTCAAGCCATCACAGAGGAAAGTTTCTAGATCTAAACAAAAAACGACAGGTAAAACACCAGAAAAACATCAGGTAAACACAGGTAAAACACCAGGCAAAAAATGTAATATAAGCTGATATCACAGTGGTTGGTGTGTGTTGTTTGGCAGTCACTTGACCCACTACCGCTGATGGACATCATCTAGTATTTTTATAGCACAACAATACACATAAAACTGCACTTTTTGCGTCAAAGAACGCATCGTTGGATAGTTTTATAAGCAGCATTTACCAGCACCAGAGCGTGTGTAAATGAGATGCAACGGGAAAAAAGTGTAACAAACAGCTAAACTCAGTCATCCATATCGAGTCTGTGCTTCCTCTTTCACACAGCGGTGTATTAAAAAACTGGACTTTGGGGAAAAAGCCATACAGGCGCACGGAAAAGACGGTCATGTTACTAAGTATATTATTTAAAGGTATTTTACCTGAAATGAGCGTCGATAACTCCTCAGGAACGTCACGCATTGTACGTATATGTTTTCTAACAGCGATGGACCCTCCGGCTGGGCAAACTTGTCATGATACGGAAGCAGCAATGTGCTCAAACACACACACGGAAGTTATTTATTAGTGACCGTACAGTTCCTCCACAGGGACAGACATTCAAATCCGCCTCTTGTTGTTCAACATTCACAGCGACGTTTATTGGTCTATCGCAGATATATTTTGACTGACTGGTTGATGCTTTAATGGAGCAACGACTCGTTACAGACTAATAAAGTCAGAGCATAATGCCATGATCATATTTTTTTGATTTATCACAGGTAATATTTCTCTGGCACTTATAAGTTTGCAAGCTGTGAGTGACTTCTCGGACACACGGAGAGTGTCCCTTTTAACAATGATGCAAGCACTTGCACCTTATGAATATGTCAAGACTGTAAATCAAAAAACGGGGATTATTA
Organism: Scomber scombrus; assembly: GCF_963691925.1. Classification (NCBI taxonomy): domain Eukaryota; kingdom Metazoa; phylum Chordata; class Actinopteri; order Scombriformes; family Scombridae; genus Scomber; species Scomber scombrus. Next base: position 15,800,051 of record NC_084976.1, on the reverse strand, counting down.
ATAGCTCAAAAGGCAATTGAATGAAACTGTTTTGTAGGTTTCTGGGGCGTGTGTGTGTGTGTGTGTGTGTGTGTGTGTGTGTGTGTGTGTGTGTGTGTGTGTGTGTGTGTGTGTGTGTGTGTGTGTGTGTGTGTGTGTGTGTGTGTGTATGTGTGTGCATAGGCTACCTCTGCTGAGCTGGTTTATCTTCAAATCACGTTTAATTTATCTTGTGCATTTCATTTGTGAGACTGCCAATTGAAAACACATTTGGGCATGCACCAACATGCACCAACACACCAATAGGCAAGAGTGAGATGGTGGTGTTCGGTTGCGGTGGACTTCAACTCACTACAGCAGTTTGTTGTCATATTGTTTATAAAAATGTCAGTCATTCATTACTCATCTTTTGACAAGCCGTATCACCCAATCCAGGTTGAAAGGGTGCTCCTTTGAACTGTAAATCCTGTTGTTGTGGTGAAATGAGACAGAAGTGTCAGTGCAGCTCTGGAGAGGCTGGAAAAGGCTTTTGGCTTCAGCTGCAGGTGGGAGATGGTGTTTGTTGATGCTGCCAGACACACAAACTCTCTCCAGAAACACTTTATTCACTCTAGTTTCAGTCCAGCAGCTTTGTGAGGAAAGTAACAGTCCATACAGTAGCTATGCTGGTCTTTCTCATTTAGCCTATAAGAGAGGAAATGGAATTTGATACACTATGACAGAACATGCAGGCTGCAGTAAGGGAAGTTTCATTTACCTTTGCTTTGTATCTTTAATCATACAGCGAAAAGAAGCCCCAAACCATGTAAATCTTAAAGTTATTGTGACATGAAATTACACTCCTTGCTTCTTAATGCAAACTCAAACCTCAGATTATATTCGCTACAGGTTGCTTACGTGTACGTTTTCTGATGTCACATCCTGTTATCTGAGTAGCCAGTACATTCTTTATGAGCTTCAAACCCTCCATGGTCATTCAAAACCTGACCCCCTCCTGACCTGGCAGTAGTTCCTCCCAGTTTAGAGAGAAGAGGAGAGCCAGCTTGACCTTTGACCTGTGTGTGTGTGTGTGTGTGTGTGTGTGTGTGTGTGTGTGTGTGTGTGTGTGTGTGTTTGTGTGTGTGTGTGTTTGTGTGTGTGTCTGCGTGCATGAGTGAGGTATCTGCTGGCACACTGTTGTATCTCGTTTCCCATAAAGCTTCACCTACTTTCCTGTCATCTCACAAACTCTTCCCTTTTTATCACCCTCATTACATCCAACCATTGCTTGTTGTCCAAGCTGCTCAAACTCACCAAAGTCATTCAAATAACTGAACATTATGCAGAACATTTACAATCAAATGAATACAAGAGTTTAGATGTTACTGGAGATGCCTGTGATAATAGGAAATGAGGTGAGATGTTTTATTTTGTGCACAAAAAAAGAAATTTGCACTTGCATAAAAACTCAAATGTCTTTTTTTCCTTTTTTTTTTTTTTTTTACAGAGTAAACATAAAGAAATATGTTTGGTGTTGTTTAACATTTAGATGAACTCAGTGGTTTCATCACCAAACCAAAACTAAATGCCTCCCTGAGCTTGCTTGTAGTCCTTTTCAAACGACACACAGTTAACGTCACTTAATAACGTATCTCAGTAGGAATGGCAGTTCACCAGCTCACCTCACTTTTTATTATTACCATGCTGGTCTGATAAAAACCACGAGGTCCTGAGAGCAGCACGATGATCACAGAGCCTATAAATAAATCCTAACACCTTTGTTCAGAATAATCGATCAGTGTGACTGTTAATCTTGTAACTCATGGCTGTAGCTATTCATCAAACCCTTTCCCTAACAGTATTGTAGAAAAATATATTGTGGCAAACGCTTCCAGCCGAGTTTCAGCTGGTCCGTGAGAAAAAATTCCTTGAGCAATAAATGCGATAAAGAGCAGGGGCAAACTCAGTTTGGCCCAAATTAATATAATTTTACACAGTTGCCGGTTACTATAAAAAAAAAAAAAGGAATTCTTTTTTTTAAAATCACATTTGACTACATTTGAGTAATGTTTTTTTTTTTTATCAGAATAAACCAATTAGGTTTTAATTGATGCGTGTTTGGGGACAACAACAACTCTTGTGTCGGTTACTTTGAACTAATTCTAAAATAAACTGTAAATCATAAAAAGTTTGGAAAACCACAATGGCGCAATAAGGCGCGAGTCTTAATTCAAAGAGATTGTATTACATCGCGGATCAGGCTATAAACCAGCACCCTCAGTGCTGGGAGTTTTATAGGCAATAAAATTTAATTAGAGAGCCAAGAAAAGTCATAGCTTTTGGCCTGGACTCCTGCAGGCAAATCTCACTGCGAATTTTCTTTTTCTGGGTTTAACCGCGAAGACGTAATGAATATCCGGAATCCCCTCTGTTCTGATGAATTAACGGTGTTCTTTGTCAGCAACATATTCATTTTACATCTCATGTATTTGTGCTGCGTTTAATGCATGCGTTCAGATTTTTATTCCAGCGAAGTTTTAGATAATATTGATGGTAGCTAATTGCATTTTTATCCTAGAAGAACATGTCAGCGTCCATTTTCTAAATAGGCTATCCTGTGGCTTTTATATTAATAGCTAGTATTTCCCAACTTGAGATACTAAGACTGTGCAGCTTCATTCATTATTCATTATTTTTCTTAATGGTCAGTGTCCCAAAACATATTTTTATGTTGCAATCAGTACGCTCTCCAGACTTTCTTATTATGAAATAAGACAACAGAGCAGCTGATTCCAATCAATGTAAAGTTTTATTTCATGAAAAATATTCTGCTCAGTAATAGTCGAAATTCATATAAAAATAAATTGTTCTCTGCAGCCTAATGGGGTCCATACAGGCTAAATAGTAGTTTTTTTCTCCTTTAACTTACCTTATTTATGAGATTAAAAACTAAGTACAAAGACTGATCACAAGTGTGTGAATTAAACTAAAACATGTTGAGATATTTCAGTAGCTCAAGTTTTGCAGGTCGATTGTTGTGAGTGTTTCTGAGAAAAGGTCAAACGTTTCGGACGACAGAGGCAGGGGACTTTGTGCGGAATCTGACAAACTTGGTGAGAAAGAGGAGGAGGAGGAGAAAACTTGGAAATCCTGCAAAGAGACTTCCAGGCCCGGGGAATTATCATTGTCCGGGCCTATTGTTGACACGCAGATAGGAGCAGTGGGTGCCGGGTGTGTAAAATGTTTCAGATTTTTCTCATTGCTGTTCAAAGACATGCCAGTCGGGCTTTGGTTGTCCCCATTGTGCCCATTCTGACACGGCTGTGAAGTCAATGTATTTTGGTGGAAATACCTCTCCCTCTCCAGGAGCGTCCCGGAGAAGCTATCATCCACCGCCTGCTCAAACTCGTCCTCCGGCCCGTCGTCCAGACACGCATACTTCCCCTCACTGTCCCGGTTCTCTTTGCAGTGGGTCTGCCTCTTGTGCTTCATCCTCCTGTTCTGAAACCACACTTTCACCTGTTTCTCTGTTAAATCCAACAAAGCTGCTATTTCCACTCGCCTCGGTCTGCAGAGGTATTTGTTAAAATGAAACTCCTTCTCTAGCTCCAACAGTTGGGTGTTGGTGTATGCCGTCCTCAGCCTCCGGGATGCGCCTCCACCGCCAGCACCACTCTCTGGTGTCTCTGGAGAACCTAAACAAATAAATCAAAGATTGTTTTAAATCATTGGAAAAAAGGCGACCAAAAAAACAGCAGTACAGTTGTGTTTAGGGTAAACATGCGCCATGGGGTGAAAGTTGTGGCAAGCAAGCACTGGGTCTGGGAAGATTTATGGGCCCCAGGCAGAATATGATGGGTCTGCGCGGACAGGACAGGACGGAGGGTGAAGATTAATGAACATGCCAGCTGTTGGCCCTTATCACTCTCCATTACTGTCAAGCATTAACACTCTTACACTGCATCACAAGTCAGTGCGTTACTTGATGAGATTAAGCATGCTTAAATCAAAATCCTATACTGGCTTAAAGGGACGCCCATGTTGCACAAGGCCCGGGATGTAGCTCCTTGCAGAGGGGGGATCCTCAGACAATGAGGAGCCTTTATGTGGAGGTTATTAATCATCATGTCTTGCCTTGGGGGGAGAAGTAGAGTGGTGAGGAGTCAGTCGTTGTCGCAGCAGCAGCAGCAGTAGAAGAAGAAGCAGATGCAGCAGTCTGATTTCTCTTGATGCTTTTCTTTTCCTTCATCCACGGGTACTCCAGGGGTAGGGATGCAGCCTGCAGCGGGCTGCAGCCTTTCAGAGCCTGCTTTGAGTGGCTGTTGCGTGGGTGGACGCCCGGGTTCAGGCTGGGGATGGTCTGCTCAAAAGGAGGAGGAATCAGTGTCGAGAGTGAAAGCGCCGAGCTCTTGATTGATGAACTTTGAAATGCATCACCGACAGGGTTAGTGAGAGATGTCAGACACTCAGCGAGCGACGGCTGGCTGTTGATAAAACCACTTTCTCGCCCAAATTCGTAATTCATCTCCTCCTTCTTGTCTTGAAAACTCGATGATTTTAAGGTAATTCAGAGGGGGGACAGAAATAACAATAAAAAAATAATGAGCAGTTTATTTTCATAAACTACTTAACTGGATATAGTCGTATGGAGACCTCTATGCCATAAACCATTGCTTTCATGAGGACATGGTTGGAATTAGACCGTGCTGCTTGTCACATGATTGCATCTGCCCAATGACAATTTGGGGTTTTTATCAAAAGAAGCCACTGTCCCCTGTGATTGATCGAGAAAGTCTGAGTGGTAACGCCTCATTCCAGGGGTAGGGGTTGCTTTATTTACACATTTTTGGGTCATTTTGTTCACCCCCAAAAAAAAAAAAGAAAAAAAAAAAGCCTTTCCTTCTTTGCGCGCTCACGTAACCGTACTGGTGCGCGCATTTGTGGTGCATGACTGTGTGTGAGCGAGCATCTGTGTGTGTGTGTGTGTGTGTGTGTGTGTGTGTGTGTGTGTGTGTGTGTGTGTGTGTGTGTGTGTGTGTGTGTGTGTGTGTGTGTGTGTGTTCTGCATTTAGTAGTAACATGGTACTACACAAATCATTCCAGCAGCCACATTTGTGTTTCCTAATGCAACGACGCCCACAGTCGTTATCAGTTGCAACGCATTAATCTTGAGACTTTCTTGAAGGTTCGCTTGAAGAGAGAAAAGCTGCACCAGACATCCAGCAACATGTCCACCCCTCCCCCAACACACACCACCACACAGGAGAGACAGGAGAGGGAGAAAGAGAGAAAAGGGGAGAGAGAAATTCGTTTTTAATACTGTAGATTTCAATGGGATTTGGCGTCAATTCGATTTTGGCACACTTTAGTATCCAAGCTGCTCAATAAGACATGTGTTCATAGGTAGCTTTATTACATCTATACCTGTTATAATATGAAATATATTAATAGAAAAACAACATTTCGTGTCCATAGATGAAATCAGTTGAGTTATTTAACGGGTATTTGTCTTAATTTTACAGTTTATTGCTCCCCATCCGAGATCCCATTTCATTTATTTTATTTCACCTATAGGGATAATTGACCCAAGCCATCATCCATACACGTCAGCATTATTGGTTATAACATAGCGTGGAGTAGAGATAATTTACCGCTGTAGTGTGATGCAGAGGAAAGGTGGGGATCTGACGGCTGTTTATTGCTTAGGCTCTAAACAAAGAGCCCTGGTAGCCTGTGTGTGATCAATCTTTCTCGCCAAAAGGTCTGACAGCTCCTTGCCCTAAGAACACATTTAAACCATCTAACACTCCCTTAGATCATATATGGCCAGGAAGAGGACAACCACTCTCTTGGTATAGGCTGTAGGAGAAGTTTTCAATTTAGACATGTATGGATTTAGAAGCATGGCAAGACTCGCGGCCATTACGCACAGAGGTTTTTTTTCCCACACTTGCTTGATAAATCAGAAATTAGTATAAAAACGACACTGTGGCTTTTTTTTCGTTTGCAAAAAAGGATTACTCCGGCACAGAAAAAGAAAGAAGAGAGGAATGGACTTGGTTAGTCGTATAGAGAAACGAACGGAGCAGCTTTAGGATCAATTGTTTGCTGAGGTGAGTGGGTGTTGGCATTCAGCTGAAATCCCATTCACTCCAATTTACCTTTCCCTCTGGTAGATACCCTGTGGACTCAGTCTTTCTCTGGCCTGGCTGGTTTCTAAAATAATTCTGATTTTCCACAGATGTCTAAAATATTTGACTACTTATAATTGTATATTTTTTAAAATGTGCTCTGAATTTTGAGGCAGATCTTAAGATATAATAATATGCTTGTCTAGTCTGAAAATAATAATAATATCAGTTGTTCTATCATCATGAGAGTTTACAATTTCATATAAAGATTGTTTTAAATTCAACCGATTTTTTTAGTCATTTGTATGGCACATTTTCAAGCACTTGTGGGTATTTCTGCAAATTATGCTTTTTAATAACCACGCGTATTTGCTTTTTCGTCTCATTACAACTTGCAAATAAATAATCGTTTATATGGAGAGTAATAACCTACCTTTCACTCAGGTGTTAAAGCAAAACAGCGATACAAAGAGAACAAAGAGCCTTCTGAAAAATGAATAAACCTCTACAATATTTGATGGTGCAGAATCTGAACACTTGAACATATTGACCATTTGATATTACAGCAACATGAACTACCACAAACATATTTATTTCTGCTCCTTGTTCAGAGCTTTATGGAGATGAAGCCACATTTTTTGCTGGTTGTTTTGAACGAATGCTGACAGAGGAGATTGTCTGTGAACATGAGCGGCGCGTTTCCCGTCTGTTCACAAACAACATCTGGGAAGCAAGGAGGCCAAATGCGACCACTGACGTGTTGTTTTGTGTAGAACATGCATTGACTACCGTGTTCATTTTACTACGTTAGTCTATAATGTGTCATGTCATTTGTGGTGTGTGTAATACAAATAAATAAACAATTGAAAAATGACCGAGTGTGCATCTGTTCTCTGTGTTTACACTGTAGTTTTATTAAGTCACAATTACACGTTTATTATAAAGAATTGTATACGTGTATGACATAGTATACAGATATTTCATAATCAAGGTACGGCATATTTTGAAATTGTATTAGGGGACATAATTGAAAGTGTTTATCAAAGTGTTTATTGCATGTTTTTACCGCCATTAACACTGCGTCATATCATATATCACATCATGTTCTGCATATGTGGGGGGAAATTGAAAAAAAAAAAAATATAGGGATTCATTCAAGTCTCCTTCTGGAAAACAGATTTCTCTTCGAGCCTGTGTGTGTGTGTGTGTGTGTGTGTGTGTGTGTGTGTGTGTGTGTGTGTGTGTGTGTGTGTGTGTGTGTGTGTGTGTGTGTGTGTGTGTGTGTGTGTGTGTGTGTGTGTGTGTGTGTGTGTGTGTGTCCTGGAAACAAAAGCAGTGTTCACGTAAGGATTTTTCACATTACAGTTTTATTTATTGAGCCCCTTGGATTCATGGAAAGACTTGACAGACACTTCAGGAACATTACAGGCCTGCAAATCAAGTTTTACACGTCGACATGCGCACAAATATCTTGAAAACTAGACAACTTGCGGATATGGCCACTCTGGGCCTCTTTTGCCTCACAGAAACTCAAAGCCAAATTAATAATATAAATGTTTCTTGGGTCATAGAAAAGGAAACACGAAATTGGTGTATAAGAGCTTCATATTGATAGCTGATGCTATGAATGTATGTTCAAATCATTTAAAAGACACCACCTACACAGCCCCTCTTTTGAGAGACAATCTATCTTTATGTTATTTCTTTTTTGCCTCTTTGACTCTCCCCTTTAGGAGATTTCAAAGGCAAAATTGGATATGAACATGGTTTGGGAAACAATTTGAAACAAATAAATGGCAGCAGACTTGCAATGTGAGAAAATGCACTGGGAGTGTGGCTGAAAGTTTCCAAAGATAAAAGAAACTCACTAGAGAGCAAACTCAAGGAGCTATACTTCTCTTGAAAAATGCATTATCTGAGATGTATCTGAGATCATGTTTTTCATGAAAGCCTACAAATGTTGGGCCATATTAAATAAGATACACATAAAAAAGCAATTTCTTTGTCTCCATCCACTTTGGGATTGTATGACAAGACTATTTGCAGTGTGGAAGGCAGTGAATAGACCCCATGTGCTCATGACTTTACTCCCCTGAACTTCTCCCCCAGTTGCAGCCTCTCTCACCGGTGGTGTCATGAGATTTGATGTATAGGGGTCGTGACAGGTCACCGCAAACAACATCCAAGCAACTTTCTGTTTTTGTGCAGCATGGCCTGTTCACACAGAAGATATCTGTCCCAACATTCATGGCCATTAGACAGGAAATGCCCTCAATAAAAGTGCCTGACAAAAGATGTGTCTGGCATCACATTACTGTTTTGAAAAGTGGGAAGTGCAAATTTTACTAACATCCCAAAAAGGAATAAGAGTAATGAGCTGCATGTGGATGACATTTGGGGGTTGACGGAGGGGGAAAACAGGATGAGGTGAGCAGCAAGGTAGGGACGGTTTGGGGTATCTCTAACTTTTTAGGACCTCAAGTTCATCACTCAGTTGAAATCCAGTCCAGAAAAAAAGATGGTGTTGACATTAGTTCTATGCACTGTGTGATCTGTATGTGTGCATGCCTGTAAGTGCTCACATAGTGACAGTGGATTGATTTCACATAAATGAAATTATATTTGTGTCAGTTTATTATTACAGTCTGTTGTGTTGTGTGAGTATGCATTGGAACATGCAGACATCTGCAGCCATGTATGAAAAAATAATAAAGTAACAGAGATTCTTCTAAACTATTCAGGGGCACAAGGTGGTGTAAATCATAAGATAAACAATGTTATACCTCATGGCTGACCATAGTCTGTAACACAACACGTAGCAGGATTAGATGTTTTTTTACGATGAAAATGACACGACTGAGGGAGGTCTGTAATAAACGGGGAGTAGTCCTGGTGTACTGTGAACGCATCATCCAGCTTGTTCATTGATCCTCAGATGAGTCGCTGCCTCCACCTGCTGGTGGTCAGAGTACAGCAGCACTCAGCTCAGCACAGAGCACCGACACCACCATCCAAACTGACCGGAATGCTCCACTAATTGTTTTAAGCCATTTGTTTAGGTTTTTCGTTTGTTGTTTTTTCTTAGTTTTCCAAATGTGTATTTTTCTTTCTTTTTTTAATTCACGTCAATCACCAAATACAGTGGCATATGTTTATATGTTTATGCTATTTGATAACTCTGTGTGCGAAATCTGGAGAGAGAGAGAGAGAGAGAGAGAGAGAGAGAGTGTGTGTGTGTGTGTGTGTGTGTGTGTGTGTGTGTGTGTGTGTGTGTGTGTGTGTGTGTGTGTGTGTGTGTGTGTGTGTGTGTGTGTGTGTGTGTGTGTTGACCCAGTGCTCGAGGCCTATCTTACAGCACCATTACTACATTTTTGACTGTTTGCCCAAGCCTTAGTGGAAATGCCGCTTTACTGCTGTCGCAGAGCCTCTGCATGCTTTGCTGTTTTCGCACCTTATAAACAGTTGAGGCTGTGATTGCAGTTTATTGCAGAGGGGCATCTAATCTAGTTTGCAGGGCGTTCAAAGGCCCAGACTGTCCTACAAAGAGCTACACATGCACATGCTGGGAATCAGACAACAACAAAGAGCAAAATAAGCACATGCAATGACAAAAACATGTGTATGACTTCCTATTTTAATTATTTATTCTTTTTTTTCTCTTTTTTTTTTTTTTACATAGCTGTGTGTTGTTGGTTTGTAATTTAATTTTATTGCATTTCTGGGAATGCTTTTTTAAATCAAGATAACGAGCATAATCCAAGTAATTGTGAGCATTTCCCCCTTTATATTCAGTATTTGGTTGAGCCTATAAAAGTTTTAAAAAGTCAGCATTCACGTTTTAATCAAATAAAGATTCTTCTCTAATTTGTACAATTACATCATTGTAATATTTTTAAAAGGCCTCTTTAAGAGAGAGAGAGAGAGAGAGAGAGAGAGAGAGAGAGAGAGAGAGAGAGAGAGAGAGAGAGAGAGAGAGAGAGAGAGAGAGAGTGAGAGAGAGAGAGAGAGAGAGAGAGAGAGAAGAGAGAGAGAGAGAGAGAGAGAGAGAGAGAGAGAGAGAGAGAGAGAGGGAGGGAGGGAGGAAAAAATCTAGACAGGCCTTGTGAAGTTTTTTGTGGCTTGTTTGGGTTGTTTTGCACCATAAATCTCAGTGGTTACAAACCAGAGGACGTAGTAAAAATCTTTTTCCTGTAATACAAAAAGGCTTGCACTGCAATCCATGTTTATTGATATAATTACAATTTTAGATTATGTTAATATTTAGAAAATGTTTTGGGTGAACAACGCAGTAAATTAAATCAAGTTGTACTATTTAATTAATGGAATATATTGTGTCTTATATTTTGTTAAAATATGTTAGAAATACGCTTTAAATTGTGATATTAAGTCATGATAATCACAACAATGAGACATGATAATTTTTCTTACGTGCTGTACAAACTACTTTTATTTTGGATGGAACCAGTAACGACGAGGTATTTTAAGTGTGCACAGTGTTTTCACAAATGGCATCAAAACCAAACGGTTAAAAACATCTAAATTACTAAAACAAACAATAACTTAAATATTGCAAATAGGTAGCTGAAAGACATTCAGGTAGTCACTGACCATTTCATGCAGAGAACAAATGGCCTACAGTTCAATATCTTTGTACGTCAAACACAACACATCTAAATTCTGACAAGACATCCTCTCATAAACATGAACCGCAGGATATTATAAGAAAAAACATCCAGCATTATTTTAACAACACAAACTATACAACAACATGTGTAACAAGTCAAGAATATTACGGACAGGCCCCCCCACCCACTTTCTCCCCCTTCCTCAGGCTCTAATCCAGCGTCAGTCTAACACCAGTTAACTGTCTCTCCGCCGGTCTTTGTTGTCTTTCTTCATCTTCATCCTGCGGTTCTGAAACCAGATTTTCACCTGTCTCTCGGTCAAACTCAGGACTCTCGCTACTTCGTATCTACGATCCCGGGGGAGGTACATGTTAAACAGAAACTCCTTTTCCAGTTCGAGGATCTGATGCTTTGTGTACGGACAACGCTTTTTTCTGGTGGGCTTTGCGTGAAGCCAGTTGGATGAAGGGTCATCTGGAGACAGGGGGGGTCAAAATCATGAGACAAGAGAGTTAATGCTCTCAGAATCAGACTGAAACTAACACTAGTCTTTTTTTCTTGTGTTTTAGAGTTTGGCAAGGACATGGCAACTCTGGCGAGATCATATATTTTTAAAGAAATTACATTTGTAATGCTTTTTCTGAATTCTGTTGAAAAGTACAATAATTACAGGACTGAGATTTACAAAATCCATAACAAACCCTGTTAAAAATGATGATAAAATTATACATATTAGTATGTCAGTCATCTTATCTTTACAAAAGGCCATATTATTAAGACTTCACTTAGAGCCTAAACAAATACCTTTATGCCCAATATTGCCTAAATCAGACCTCTGGCATCCAAAACAATTCCTCCACATCCTCAAAACGTTATTCTAATCCAAATGAAGCCATATAGTGACCACAATAGAATAAAAACAGCGCTTTGCTTACTTGCATCTATCTCCCTCTTTTCCTCAGCTGACGGACTCTCGTCAGTGGGTTTAGACGTGGATGTGGTTTCGCTGGGATTCTCTGCAAGGGAGGCTCCGTTTTCAATGTCAGACAAAAGCAGTGTGTGCGTCTCCAAAGTTGTACATTCACCACTCCCTATCAGAGGCTCGGGTTTTATCTCATAATGCATGGCTGTCGATGGTAATCCCGTCAAACACAGAGACGCAGAGACCGGGTCCAACGCCCAGGAGCGCGTAAACATGCCATCGCTGTCACCGCCTGTGTAATGGTGATGTATATAGGTCGGAGCGGCTGTGTTTGGAGGGTGGGCCGAGATGGGACTCCAAGATCCACCAAAAATAGAAGATTTCGACTGCAAAGGGAAAGACTCCTGTCCGCCATATTCGGTGAGCATCGCCTGCTCCACCCCTGCAGCTGACGAGTACCTCGGTGCCATATCTGCCTGCTCGGGAAGAACACGCGAGTCGACATAATAACTTGTTCCCAACGTCGACATGGCAAAAATGCAAAAAGAAAAAAAAACGCGTTTACAGTCCTGAAGTGTGGAGAAAAAACAGATTCATTGCATGATAATGTTCTGCTTTCCTGCGCCAGCAAGGAGCTCCAATACGTCCAGCAAGTTGAACCTTGTCCAAGACTGGATAGGGCGCCCCAAACACGTGACCGTGGGACAGAACAATAAATAATAAATCAGCCTGCTGCTCAACTAAATGGCCACCATTTTCCCCACCATATTTTAATAGCAAATCCCCGCGCCTTTATTGGGAAATATTTCGTTTTATAAGCAATAAACGTTATGATTTTTGTCAAGAGATCTTCTGTTAGTGTGATCTTGTGATAGAGAGGGCAGAGAAGTGATGCTACTTTAAAGCCTCCATTTATAAAATCCCCAAATATCTTCCCTTAAAAATGTGTACATTCATATAAACTGGGGGATTATTTATTCTCCATAATAAAAAAACAAGCGTGTAATGATTTAACGACGTCCATCTATTAAACTTCTACTTTGGGCGAAAAATCTGGTTCTTGTTACTAGCTGGTGTATAAAACATTGTCTATTTTTTTTAATTAAATAAGATAAAAGAATGAATTGTGTGTTAAAAGGATCGTTTGAGTTTACAATATCAAAACACATTAAGGGACAGTTTCCAAGATGCACGTTGCTGTGTGTGCAGGGTTGTAGGTCTACTTTGAAAGCAATCTAAAACGGAAAGTGGGGTGAGGTTATTTGGGTGCTATATCACAGTCCTTTTTATCACGGGCAATTGGGTTGTTTTTCTTAAGGTTACAACCTGGCTGTCTAAGCTAAATATCACCAATAAAGCTCAGCCTTTGTATCCATTCTCTGGCTCAAGCAGACGCATCCGGCATTTCCTACGGCAAGGCAACTGGCAGACTGCAATGATCATAACCGAGGCCTTGTCTGTCCCTTTCTCCTCTCCTGGACATTTAATCCTTTCACATTTCCCAGCCTGGATCGTTACTTCCTGCTGTTTAGAGCACGTATTGTTGCGTAAAATCATTTGCAGAGGCAGTCTTAAATTATAAACATGCTGGATACAAATGTATGTATCTATGTAAAAATAGATAAAATGATGTCCAGCTCCATAAATTATGTAGCCTAATACTTTTCTAAAAAGACACTCAGAAAGATTAAAATTAATATCGAGGGTTCTTTTTTACGCACAAACATTTTTACGCATAAACATACACATTATTGCACTTCTACGTTTGAAGCAGACTGCGCCAAATGCAGACTACGCATTCAATTAGTATATAATAGTGATTCACTTTTCACGTTGCGACGAGTTTTACTGAGGTAATCAAGGCAGTTTCGTGTTGTGGGAGAGATAATTTAGCCCAACAACATGAGACTACCTAAACCACTCAACAGCCCGCTCTCCTCTCGAGGAATTTCTGCTATAACTAGTTTTTTGGTGATTTAAATGTATGAAAATATAACAAGTCTGCCTGTGACAGTTCCAGAAATCCGCAACAGCACAACACGTATTTAATTCATGGTGTCGTTATAAATGAAAAACACAAAGAGTCTAATGATGGGCATCAATGCGTTGCAATACTCACAGCTTTTTGCAACATTTTGGACATCTTTTAGTCCAGATGCGTCATTATTCGACGTTTAAATTAGGCATTCTACCAATTTAAATACTAACTAGTATTTTTTCTCTTTTTTGCAACAAGAATCCACTTAGTCATAATTAAAACTAATTAAAAATATTGTATTAATACTGAAAAATCACTGCTCTTCCAGTCATTCAGTGTTTTACATTTAAGTCAGGTGTCAAGGACAAAAAGCAGCGAAGTGTGCACAGCCGCCAGACATCTATTACAGGCCTGTTAAACTCTAAACTATGAAGAGCATCACCTTCTACTGTAATAATATTTGCTGTGCATACAGCGGACCAAGTCCAAAATGTAAAGGCATTAGCAGCATGCGCTACCTGTGCCAGCTTTCACACAAAAGTTTTCTGAATGAAATAAGAAGTCTGCAGTTGCAGTGATGGCTTTATTAATTTGACCAGCAAAATGTGCAAATATTCATCAAATCTCTTGGGCTCTTTAGCCGTCACATAAAGGCTTAAGTGTAACTGTAACACAAATATCCCAAGGGTTGGTCCAGCATGCAAATTCCAATGGTTCACTCAGGTTGAATATACAATATGTACAAGCCTGAAGCTCTGAAACATTGTGGTCACATTCTGAACATTTAAAACACAACCGATTAACGTTACAAATGTAGCCATTTATAAATACACATCCACGACAAAATCAAACAGACGTGAAAATAACATTTTCCAAAGAACAACAATCAATAAGTTAGCAGTAGGGTCCTGTTTTTCCATGGACATTCTCACAGTTGGGTGGGTGGTGGGGGGGCTCTGCACAGGCGCCCTTGCCATGGATGGAGGAGGGCGCCAAAGACCCAAACAGTCTCACGAGAAACTGAAGTTGCTGGAGAGCTCTCGGATCCTATTCTCCCGGCTCATTTTTTTCAGTTTCATCCTCCTGTTTTGGAACCAGATTTTGACTTGCCTGTCAGTGAGGTGCACACTGCGGCTGATCTCCAGGCGACGCTCTCTAGTCAAGTACATGTTGAAGAGAAATTCCTTCTCCAGCTCCAGAGTCTGGTGCTTGGTGTAGGGACAGCGCTTCTTTCGGCCACTCTTTGCTGTGAGCCAGTTAGCTGTACTTTCCATTTTCCCATCTCCTGCAATGACAGTGATACAGGATGTTAGGCAACAGGTGTGACGAAACACCATCATACCTGGAGGGAAGCATCAAATCTCTGTTAGAAATTAAAAACCAATAAGATTCCAAAGCTAAAATAGTAACCAAAACCTTACATTGTCACACAAATAAAATCCTATTTTACTGCAAGCTACTGAAGATAGTGTTTGGTTTAAATATACATGTTATTGTTACTACTACACCACCAATGAATTATTTCCGTGTTGTGATAGATTTTTACTCCAGTTTTACGCACAAACTAATATTTCCGTGAATACCCATATACTTGCAATTCAGCATTTTACCAGAAAGTGCCATTTACCCCATTAAGCAGCTTTAACCACAGGAGTCTGTAGCCCACTGCACCTTTATTAAGACATAAAACATAGCCTGCACAGTCTGCTGAAATTATTGCAAGGCCTGCGCCTTTGATGAGGGGGCAACTGACATCAGAGTCCAGGACAGGACAAAATGGACTAGATTGTATTGGCCTTGCTTTTCCTTGTCATAACAGAGTAATACAAGCCTCATAATATTTAAAACACACGTGAAGAATTCCTATATTTTTAATCATAAAAACTTATATCGTTGCTTGTAAAAAAGAAAAAAGAGAAAAAAAAAGAAAAGTCAATCCACGAGGTCCGTTTTAAAATAGCTTTGCAGTAGCTATAGCAGCCTAATAGCTATCTTTTTTTTTTTTTTAAACTGCTATAAAGGACAATGGCTCTGATCTTCGGCTCTGATTGGTTAAAGTCACCTATTTCGCCTCGTGCCTGACAAACCGGTAAATACCCGATAAACTCACACCTGTGAGTGGCTGGCTGTTAACCTAAATATTAATCCAGCAATAGCGAATCAGCGCACATATACTCCTCTGTGGTTAGAAATCATTGGTTGGGGGGGAAAAAGAATGGAAAACCTAAAAACTAGTTTTCTTTTTTTTTTTTGCAACATATTTCTACAATGCACGGCTCTTCACCTTTTACGGGCTTTTCTGGACAATCAGCACTGCATGTCTCAGCGGGCTCAGGGGAGGACGAGCCCTCCGAGGAGAGGCGGCTGTCCTCCTCTCTAGTCGGGACGCAGGGCGCAGGGACAGGCGCCTCCTCGTGGCTCTCCCTCCGCTCCGGCTCTGCAGAGGCAGCCGGTGGCTGAGAGGGCTGGGTGTCCAAACGGGAAGACCGTTGCAGAGCAAAGTGATTCACGTTTGGCTGGACATCGTGGTAAAGCCTGGAGGACGTGTATGTCTGAGACAGGCGGAAGTAGCCGGGGACTGGCACGGTGTTGCCGGTAACCGGGCATGATGCAGCCGAGTAGGAAATGTCATCTACTGTTGCTCCTTTAGGACATTTGTCAGACTCATAAAGGCAATACGCGCTCTCCTCTTTTATACCCGATGAGAAGGAACACTGAGCCATATGTTGGCCGCTCGGTTGATCCACCCGGCATGATCTCGACGTTTCCAGCCACGTTTCCATCCCTTGAGCATACGGCGCAGAAGACGGGATCACACTTTGGGTGCTTGGCTCGCTGCGCTTACCGATCCCCGGGAAACACGAGCCACCCGAGAGTCCATATGAATATTCCGCCGCCGGTGGCAAATACACGCCGTTACTTGGGTAATATGAACCACTTTCGGTTCTCACGTTGATTAAAGAGTCCACGAAAAATGAATTTCCAGCTTGGTTGTTGGGGCATGTCATCGTTGTGGTATAATTTGACGGAGGATGAAGATAGCCCTTTCTGGCTGACATTTCTTGTGCAAAACATTGCTGAATAATTACGGATACTTACGCTTCTCACTGTAGCCTGCAGCCAATTAAAACACCAGGCGACTACAGACTCCTCCCAGTCCGACCAGGCTGCTCCACTGTGTCATATATTTTGTTTTAAGCTAAGTAAAGAAAACTGTAGGGGGAACGTCGTGCATCCGAAGGTATAAGCAAAATCTTTAAATCTCCCTTGAATCTGGGATTTTGAGCCTCAGTCACCACCTATAAGCCCAGAGCTGCCTAAGTAAATTTAACAACAACCCCTCATTTGACAACTTAGTAGTTGAAAGCTGTCCCTAACAATTATGTACAATGCATAGCTTTATGGCCAGTTTTACAGCACTGTAAAAATGAAGGGTTCTAGAGGTGCCTCTGAGAAGCTCAGGGTGCATCAAAGATCCAAAAAGATCCTGTGTGACTCTTTGGTCAAGGGACCCTGTTTGTGCTGCTCTGGTTATTTCTATTGCTTCTATTGTTTTTAAAATTCCTCCTCATGGACTCTCCAGCAGCAGCAGCAGCAGCAGCAGTACGTTTCACTTTGCAACAGTACGCTGCTCAGACCTTTACAAAGTCACTACTCGGAGACCCTCAAGCTTATCTGATAGTGGTGTGAATATTGGGTGAAAATGTCACGATTGAGTCAGGACACCTTTTTACTGCACAGGCACTGATGAGCATTTATAAAAGGTGACACGTAGGCTCCACTGAACTGATGTGCCAAAGTTGTAAAAGCATTTTTAAAAAATGCCTGGAGTAACATGGACACCTTAATGGACACCTACCAGTGACAGGATGGGATTTGGTTTATTTGTTTGTTTGTTCCCTTGCTTCTTTTTCATTGGATAGATTAAAATACCTTTATTATCTGATTCACTCACTCTCTCTCTCTCTCTCTCTCTCTCTCTCTCTCTCTCTCTCTCTCTCTCTCTCTCTCTCTCTCTCTCTCTTCTTCTTCTCTCTCTCTCTCTCTCTCTCACACACACACACACACACACACACCTATCTTAAGAAAAGGCCTATACAAATAAAGTCCATTCTATTAAATTCAATAAACCGTCTTACCATCTTACCAGCCATTTTACGAATAAAATACTCAGTTTTCAGAATTTCGTTCCGTATTTTCTACGATCCAAAACCTTCACTGTTTTCTCTTCATATAAAGTAGTTAGAGATGATATAGGTCCTTAGAGGTGGGATGGAAAAAATATATAGAAAAACGACTGGACAGAAAATATTAGTAAATACAATACAACATCATACGAAACTACAATTTGTTAGCGTTGCTTTTCGGCTACATCACATACGATAATATCATATCATCTCAAGGAGGGTTGATGATGATCTATAATAGCTATTTAGTCCTAATTGATAATAATCAAGACCAGCAATCTGATCTGGATCCATCATTTCGTGAAAGCCCACAATTCTCCCCTGTCATTAAAGGAAATGTGGATATTTTGGTTCTCGTGATCGAGGCAACAATAAGTAAACACACATTTTTCGCCTTCACCTCCACAATATCTCACATTTCTTTTAAAAGTCCGAAAAAAGTCAAAGATAGCTTCCTGAAACGATCGTTAATAGGGCCAGCAGTTAAGCGCACAGGCCTATAGGCCAGCCTAACAAAAAGTCTCCAAATTACCCTGGAGTACAAACAGCCGGGTGCCTCCATTTTCCTAAAGTCCAGAAATCAGAGCTGCAGTTTATGTAACGCCCTTTAATATGGCGTCAAAGCTGCAGCAGTGTAGCTGAATGAATGATAATAATCATTAACCCTGTTGGATTATTGGATTATTTCATCCGATGCGCGCTGTGGGTTAGCTGTTCTTATATTATTATTCCCATTAAGTTTTAGTGTTATATATTATTATACGTTTTATAGAGACGTTCTTCTTATTCATTTAATTATTTTTAAAATAAACGTTAAGTAATTATTGAAAATCCCATTGTGGTTGTTTGTGTCAAAAGGTCTCTTATGCAGTCACAACAACACACACACACACACACACACACACACACACACACACACACACACACACACACACACACACACACACACACACACACACACACACACACGGATGTAGCAACCTACATCAAAATATAAAGTGACCAAGTGATCTGAAGGAGAACAAGTTTGTTTTTGTTTTGTGATTTTTTTTCGTCCATATTTCCCTCCCCAGTCCTCCAATTTAAACAGCAATGTAAACACAACAATTAAACATCATAAATTAACACAGTGTTCATAAAATGAAGTGTGTTGTACATTTTAAACTGTGTAGAGATTATAAAAGTTAGTGGGCCACAAAATGCTTGTAATATAGGCCCTATTCTTTTAATGTGCACTCCAAGCCTATAACTTTTGTAAAATTGCAACCTGAGAACCAGCATTAAATCTGATGTTCAAAGATCTTTTCTTGCACTATTTACTTCTGCACATTTGTCAGTAATACTTACATAATAACATCTGCACCTACAATGAAAAACTGCTTCTTCGTGGTGTTTTTCAGATGG
Organism: Scomber scombrus; assembly: GCF_963691925.1. Lineage (NCBI taxonomy): Eukaryota > Metazoa > Chordata > Actinopteri > Scombriformes > Scombridae > Scomber > Scomber scombrus. The sequence continues at coordinate 15,780,846 of NC_084976.1, read as the reverse complement.
AGTTGAACCAGACATACTTTCTTAAATCACATCAAGAACCCAGCCATAAAATGCACACTGTAATGTTTCTGCGCCTACCTTAACAATGAAATCCTGAGGTGGTGACACATCTTAAAGCATCTGAGCGGTGAGTCAAACTTCTTTTATATCTCAATTCACGGCAATGACATTGATCTGAGGAGCGCCACCTAGTGGGCGAAGAACGGCAGACCTACAAACTCTGCAACGCAACACACCAGCAAATGCAGAATATTCCTACCCCGGTAAGATGCTGAAACAAATGACGCCGGAAAGGTCCGTGAACACAAGCTTTCACTGCTCCCAGCCGTTGTTTTTCAGCCCCTTAGTCACAGTTAATAACCTTGGTCTCAGACGCTTTATTGCACTACACTCCAAATGCTCCAGACGAATCTGCGTTTTATGGCCAAGTTACTGGAGCAACTGGGAGGATGTGCAGCAATCAAAGCGGAATTCCTGGGAGCCTCACAGGATGCACGGTGTAAGGAAGGGCATCAGGGCCCTTATTAGCTTATGGTAGGCCATTCAAGCTGTTTTCAGAGGCCTGGTGGTGGATAAAGCCACCTGAACCCAATTTCTACCCATCTTTTTATGTGCACGGCCTTCAATTTGCCCTCCTTTTCAAGTGGACATAAATCGTCTTGTCCTAAATTCACTCCCTGATTATTTAGTATCAAACTGATGCAGACTGTTGGGATGAAACCAACAGTCTGCATCAGTGATCAAATAGCTAGAGATAATTGGAGCAGTGATCTGGACTTTGTCGACCTCTTTATTCCAACAAACTATCACTGCTGTTGGATGATTTTTAGTGGATAAAGCGAACATAGCCTTACACCGCCTTCTTTGGAGAGAGGCGGTGTGTCAGATATGCATTCAAACAAGTGTCAAGATTGTTTCAGTAAGCCTAACAGGCATGTTAGGTCAGAAATCAGCCTTTCCACATTGCCCCAGAAAGGAATGAAGCCTTTGTAATGGATATCAAATTATAACTGCAGCATATCCTATTTCTTAGCCATGAGGTAATAAAAAAAAGCATCAGACATCATGCATCTGATACGATCCACGTGCTGGCATATAAAACAAAATATGGGATTATGTTTCATTTGAAGGTTTTTACTCATTTTTATCACCAGTTTGCCCTTTAGATAAACTTCATGAATAATCCAACTTTACGGGCAAAAGCTCAGAGCGCTTATACTAAGAGGTCAAGCGCAGATGTTAAATATCACTGAATAACCGACTAAAAATGCATTACACGAATGAACTGGTATCAAGTTATACTCAACTCATCCTCTAACTATGTGCAAGGTTGACCAGGAATTTTGGAAGAGTTAATCGCCGTCAAACAATGTCAGACGAGACCTGTTAGTAATCCCAAAACGCATCAAATGATTTCCAGTCATTGGTTTGTATTTATACAATAAAATTAAAGGATTAAGAGACTAAAAAGGGAAGAATATACGAACAGTAGTTTGCTCTGAATATTTCTGGTTACATTAGTTGCGTGTGCGTACGTAATTTGGAGGGGGGGGGGGGGGGGGGGGGGTAAATGCAGTACAGTAATCTGTGTGAGTACAGCAATTATTTTATTATTAATGACACAAATAACATGAGGAGAATTTAGGTTTAAATGGTTTTCCGTGTAAACACACTATACACGCAACCATGTAACTTTAAAATTTGGAAAACTTGCTTGGTTTGGACAAGCAAAAAATAGGCCTAATAATCTTATCAATAATAATAATAATAATAATAATAATAATAATAATAATAATAATAATAATAATAATAATAATAATAATAATAATAATAATAATAATAATAATAATAATAGAGCCAGAGTGTTTAATGACAAAATAGTGTATAAATAGTAGAATTCTCTATGGAGTCTGGCACAATTTTAAAAATCGCCATCTGTCCAGGTGAGATGTGGGTATTGTCTAGATGGGGGGGTACATGGCTGCATGCCATGCAGTCACAGTCTTTGTTCAGTTTTATAGCAGGGGGTTCGTCGTGTAGTACTGTAAACGGTCTCTGTTCAGTTTCTTCTCCTTCATCCTCCTGTTTTGAAACCAGATTTTGACCTGGCGATCTGTCAGGTTGAGCATCCGTGAAAGTTGCAGACGCTTCTCTTTGTTGATGTAAACGCTGAAAAAGAATTCCCTCTCCAGTTCCCTGATCTGATACTTTGAATATGGACATCTCTTCTTGCGCGTCCTTTGGCCACCTGAAATACAACAACAAAAAAGAAAAAGAAAAAGAAAAAGGCAAAGGTCAACTCATCAGATATGGCAACATGAAATCATGCATCTATTTCTTGCTTTGAGACAGCAGTGGTGGTCTACAAGTATCCAAGAGTTCAAGTGTCTCCCTTCTTGCAGGCCTACGAGACCGAGAATTGTAAACAGAGACTGCACTTGATAGTGGCACATGTTGGGCATGAAGGATTGCATGTCGGAAGTTATGAAAACTCACTGAAATCAGTGAAACCACACTTGCTGGTTTTCATGAGTGAGGGCATGCTTAAACCAAACAGTCAGGAGGATCAAGTATCTGATATGCTTATACTGTCCGGTCTTGATTTCACTGTGCGTAAAGAGCAGTTATTTCAGTGTTAGTGAGGCATGTTCCTTCATGGAAATTGTTGAATTAAATCTTCGCAAATCCGGCGAATTTGTCAATATTTACCTTTAAATAAAAGAGCATATCTTAAACCTAAAGTCTTGTCCAAAGTTAAAGTGCCCCAGTTGCCTAATTTTGTCAACACAGAATAAATCAAATTGTAAAGTAAATTTATATACATCATAAACATAAATATGATTATCTAACATGTCAGAAATACATGGACAAAGCAGGAGATGTGTGTGTGTATTTATAGGCTGTATTTTAAATATTTACATTATTATTTTTCATTGTGTTCATTATCATCCAGTATATAAATGTAGTTTACGGACTAAACAGTCTATGCCTATTTAAACTCACATCTGAGGGGAAAAGTGGAGATCTTGTGTGAACTACAAATTAAACGCCAAATTCTTCACGGCCAATTTCAATCCCAAGCACGTGATCTTGTCGTTTATAACATAGTTTTGTTATAGGGTAAATCTGCAGGCCCTCCATAAACCTTACGTGCTTATAAAACAGCATATAAAAAGCTTTAAGAGGAACGCGTTAGATTTTGCTCCTTCTTGCATTAAGCGGCGCTACTCACTGCTGCTTTTGCGCTGCTTCTCCTCGCTGTGGCCAGGGGACGATTTGGGGCTGCAGCTCTCCGCCGTGTCCGAGCCAGGGTGAGCCGGAGCGGGGCTTGTTTTGGCGGCGTGTCTGTCCGTGTCTGCTGCCTGTGTGCTTGTCGGTGTTGTGCTGTTCTCTGCGTTCCCGTAGGCAGTGTCGAAAAACTGGTCAAACGCCTGAGGCAGGACGCCGTTCCTGCCAACGCTGCCATAGAAGCCGGGCGTCGGGTTCGAGCTTGAGTGACTGGCGCCGGAGCCACTTTTCACCAAGATATCTCCCCCCCGTGAGGTCGAGCTCGTCCAGCTGTCCCTGTGCACGATGTCCTCAGTGTAGCAGTGAGATAGGCTCCCCCTGCTGTGGTGCCATTTACTGGGAGTATCAATGCCATAGTCTCTGAAAGCCACATCTCTCACGGACGGGACCTGTGGCAGAGCTGAGGACTGGTAGGAGTATGCCATAGGGCAAGAGGACTGGCTCTGGGTTAAATAATGAGGGAGACCCGTGAAGTCTGCTCCGGACACGTAGTAAGTGCAGCTCGGTAAATACATATTAGACCCAGGGACCCGCTCATCAAAATCCATATTCTGCTGTTGGAAACGTCCTACAATAATCCTCGCATAGTTCCTCCGCGGCGCTGCGCTCCAGTCACTTTGAGGCAGATTGGTGGAGCAGAAATCCTTAGACGTACAAGCTGACGTGGGGATCCATCTCTATCCATTCTGACCACTGGCACAAAATGACAGATAGCCTACGCCTCAACGTAGGCTATATGAGTCAATGAGTTTATAAAGTGGACCTTTGGCTGTATGGGAAAGGAAAAATACTGAGAGGGGAAATTTGCATCGATTCGTTTGGGGCAATTTTAAAAGAGTTTCATATCTTAAACACTGGTTCCTTCTCTTTGTAGATCAGCAGAGCTACTTCTAACTGCCTGAAGACTGTTATTATTAATAACCAAACTACAAGGAAGAAAAAAAGAAAGGAATTATATCCGATTCCAAGCGAAGGTGCTTAACCTGCCTTTTTTTTTTACCTGTAAGTTCGTTTTTAAACATAACCCTCACCTTAACCCTAACCTTAACCTCTGTGGAGACGTCTGAAACCTTTCAAAGACGAAGATCACCTTTTTCTACCAGAAGGCAACAAGACTGACTTTGCTATGGATGTAAGGCTTATTTCTTGTGGCACAACACGCGTTTAATGCAAGTTCTGTCGAGAAACTTTGGACATGTACCACACATGCCCCTTTTTCTGGAAGCTATTTTCATTCATATAATCTATTTTTAAACGTTTTTACCATTGAGTCCATGGTAGGAATTAATTCCTCGTCTGTCAGTTGTGTTCAATATAGCTCCTCTGGCTATATATAGACTAATCTAATCCACAAGTGGCGGAGTAATGTGAGTCATGCACTTTTGTCAGGCATCAGTCCAGTTTGGCACCCGGGGACAAAAAAGACAATAGCCTTTAAAGATAGGTTTGGTTATCTGTCTTGTGGTTGCTATGTGTTTGTTTGGATCAGAATTTTCAGGGACATCAAGGTATGCCCTCTAGACTCAGTTGAAAACATCATTACGTCAAAAAATGTTTGATTGCGCGCAGGTTTGTTTGTCTATACGCGTAAAAGTTGCCCATATGTTTCACTGTCACGTATGCTTGAATAGAACTATCAAATTCATGCAGATTTTGAAGCATTCCTCTTGTGCAAAACTAAAATGTTGGTAGCCTATGAAACACTAGAAAGTGGCCACGTGTATAGCTTGAATGAGGATAATCGGCAGACATATATGCAGTCACAACAAAGTATGCGTTTAACGTGTATTGTAAACATACATGTGCTGTTTATAGGCTATGAATAATACACGTATTTGCCGAAGGGGCTGTAGCCTTTGCATCGCCCGCTCTCTCTATGCAATGCCCAATATAAACCTTTGGACACGGGCTATTTCCCACTCTACAATTCATTTTCATTTGTCATCGCTGCTGAGTGAGTGGGCACATGTGTCACATATCACTAATCCTGTTATGCGGCCAATTTTCAAATTTAGTCCAAATCCACGTTTCATACTTCAAAGACTGCGTATTTGTCATCTGCGGAGAAGCATTAAGAGTCAGCATAATATTCCATTCTGCTCAGGTGATTTGCTGTTTGACTTCAACGGGTTGAGTGTTATTGAAACTGTTATTTATTTGACGGTCAAAATTGTCTTATACAATACATTTAGGTCATGATTTCCCGTTTTCAATGTTTTGTGAATTTCATGTTGATGTCTTTTAGACTAAGCTCAGCCTTTAGGCCGAGGCTGCAGGAGTGGCCTAGTTTGTCACATTAAACCTCTTTCGTGCAGCAAGCTTTCCAAACAGCTTCACGCACAAACATTTGGATGTGTGTATTTATGTGTATTATATCATGAATCTAAGGGAGAAAGCTTCATTAGGATTGCGTTGATAATAAACAAGCAGACTGTAAACAAAAAGCTGGCAAACCTTGACCTCCAGCCAGTTGTCATAATAGGGAAAACTAGTGCGAAAAAAAAGTACTATTAACCCTTTAATTTCATTTTCTTCAATTATTATTATTTTTAGCCTTTAGGGTCCATATTATAGTTTTAGCCCAATAAAATGTGGTTTGGAATAATGTCACTTTAAAAAGCTGATTTAATACTTTGAATAAAAAGTTAATTAAACCGACTGTAGATTACCAATACATTAAAATACATACATGTACATTACACTCAGCGACATGGAAGAGGTTCAGATCAAATTTAAAAAGTCCACTGGCTACAGTAGGCTACCTGCCTCTGGAGAAATACATCATATGTATTCAGTTTGTGCGGGAAACGTCAAAAAGCTCGGCACACTGAAATATATCCATCCCAGTGGCGGCTGATATGGATGTCAGGAGGCATCTAAAGGGGATTTGAAAATAAAAACAGTCTTCTTGCTTCCACAGAATTTGTTGTCGATACTTGAGGAACAATGTGCTTCCACTTAACTGCCTGAGAAGCTGTGCTCCTTCTTCCTTTCCTGCTTCCTGAGTTTATTTCACGTTTTCTAATAGTTGATTTAAATGGTGCCGCTGAATATGTTCAAGTAAAGAGAATTTCGTCATATTTTACTGAATTTATTACACGTGTGTACATATAAGTAGATCATTTGAGTTATAACTAAAAAAGAAACAATTTATGTGTTTCTCAGCCAAGTGGGGAAAAAGGCCTGTTTGTTTACTAGGATTTGCTGTTGTAAACAAAACCTTTAACAGCACCAGAAAACATTATTAACTCAAATATAATTTATCTATTAATGTTAACAGCTGTACTGAATTAAGTACACTTGTATTCATGTAAGTAGATGATTAAAGTAAGAATTGAAAAAGAGGACAATTCTGTGTTTTTCAGCAAAGTGGGAGGGGGGGGCCTAGTTGTTTACAAGGATCGGTGTTGTAAACAAAACCTTTACTAGCAGTAGAAAACATTATTAATTCAAATATAGTTTATCTATGAAGTTTAACAGCTGCAGATCAATAAAGCCTTGTCAGTGAGCTTCAGTCCTGTGTTTTGAATATGTGTGCTTAACATTTGTATCCTGGATAGTGCCTTTGAAGAAAAAAGCTCCATAAGAAACCAAACTGTGTGGCAAGAGGAAAAAAGTTTGAAAGCCTTCAATTTTCTGAATTTTATGATGACTTGAAAGAGAAAGCAAATTGATTTACTACTCATATAAATGCTTATTTGTCTCGTGATTCTTTCAACACAATTTGTAAACGTTTAATGTGAGGTTAGGATGAAGAAAAGAGGAATTTATTTTTAAATGTTTTTGAGCTGAACCAAAAAATGAGCCCCTGATTATCTTAATTAATGGACGTAATGTGCCTTTAACTTTTCCTCAACGTGTATGAGCCTCTATGAAAAGTATGCAATGAAGCCAATGAGGTGAAGTGGATGAGGGGGGGTGTGTGTGTGTGTGTGTGTGTGTGTGTGTGTGTGTGTGTGTGTTGTGTGTGTGTATGTGCGTATGTGTGTGTGTGTGTGTGTGTATGTGTGTGTGTGTGTGTGTGTGTGGAGGCATAAGGGGGTGGGGTAGGGGGGTTGTTTGTCCGGAAGCAGTGTACTGTTGGGGGTGTTTACAGTTGAAGTTGCTGTAAAATACAACCACTTAAAAACCTTAATAAAACTTTGATTCCCAAATTCAACCTCACATATGAATCTCAGGCTGTCAAGCATTATGTGACCAAGCCGTGAGAGGCACCACTTCTAAAATCAAATAGTTTAAAATGAATCACACATTCATCACAATACCTGTCTGTCTTGGCTCTGGGATTGTTGACCTCGTCTGCTATTACTTTCCATGCTATAATTGGCTAATTCAGTTCTGTATGATCTTTTCTGTGTAATAGAGCGGTGACAGCTGGACTATATTAAGAATAACAATTGCCAATCGTGTTTGACTTCAACAAATATGAAAAAAGACTTTGAAAAAAATAATCTAAAAAAGCTTCCTTGGCCAGAGATGAAAGGGAAAAAAATTCTGCTGACATCATGTGAATGCCAGCTCCGTCCAATCAGGGGGAGAAGGGAAGGAGGAGGAAGGGCGGGGGAGTGTGTGTGTGTGGGGGGGGGGGGGGGGGGGGGGGGGGGGGGGGGGTGACTCAGTGGCACTTTGCCTTAAGTTTATTTCTTTCATCAATAAAGATTTGCGTCCGTCTTTGAAGTTCAATGGACAACGTTAAACACCACCACCCCGAACACACACACACACACACACACACACACACACACACACACACACACACACACACACACACACCGACATTTCATGATATAGTTCAGTTTTGTGAAGTGAATTAAGATTTAAACTTTAATATCCTCATACTGAACTTTGTTACAACTTTGTTAAGTTGTTTCTTATTTTGGCTCCTTCTTTGAATAATGGGAGTTTAAATTGGACAAGACTACACTTTTTCATTTATTAAACTGCCATTTAATATGTTGTTAAAAATATTATGCCCAGCCCAAAGCAAGTAATACACGCAGACCTGAATCGGACATTGTTGGAGTGAGATTCATTACTGTGTTCGGCTGTTTGGGAGACCAGTGACACAGAATAACAGAAGGGTGCAAAGGATCCACGTTGATTTCTAACAGGTTAGAAGACTATTAACACCAACATGATCTCCATCATTCCCCAAAAATCGGTCAAATCGCTTAGGAAAATGTCTCTGATTAAATTAGATATCTGTCAGAGGACCAACTTGGCCTCTCTAAGTGCTCTCAAGCAAGACGATAAACTTGCCTGTTCGTTTGTGAAATCATCCTGCCAACACCTAAATGTAGGACCTATGACAGAGCTGAGAGGGGACTGTCTGCTGCCTTTTACTGCGACGATTGTTCCTTTTTTAAATGGAATTGACCCAACAACCTGCCGGTCATTGTTTGGTTCTGGTTTTCCATTTTTCGTCTGAAACAATTCTGTAAATGAATCCAACACATTAATGTTGCATGTGTCGATATTAATGTGACGTGATAAGATATAATTGGATGATGCTAATACCATTATCCAACTATAAAACAGTATTTTATAAATTATTATTGATTCATGATTTAATAAATCATAAATTAGGCGGATCATAATTACAGAAAACTACAGAGTTGTGCGCAATAGTCGAAGGATTATTGGAGGTGCGACTTAAACAGGCCTGCCCATTCAGACCCCCCAAGAAAAGTTATTTTCACATCAACCGTGTTTGTTTATATCGAGCTTTTCTGTAGATTTACTTTGTCAATTTAGATTTAGTTTTTGGTTTCAAAAGTGTAACACCGCCTATCTTCAAACACCCAGTAGGCACTCTCTCTTCTTTTCTTTTTTCTTTATCTTGAAGGACAAGTCATCTATGGATGTGACGAATTTATGCAAAGATGTACGACTGCACTTTTTACATTTTAAGGTCGATCTGAATCGGAATGAATTAATATCAGTACGAATAACAAAGAAGACAAAATCAAAACAAAAACCTTACATTGCACTGTACAAAACACACAGACCCTTTTTCTTTTTTTTTCTTTTTGCACAATTGACATTTTCATCACTGCCCACCAGTGGCGTGTTATTTTGGCTATTTAAACGCATTTTAAGGAAATAATAATCAATGAAACATTCACTAAAATGAAATGATTGGTCAGCTAAATTTAGTTTTACATTATGAACAAATTAATTGTAAATACCATTAAGATATAATAAAATAATAATAGTAACGCCAATAGTGTTTAGTCAAACGATGAAATAAAAACAAATCATCATCACCATCATCGCAACTTTTCTGTTGTGCCATTATTTCAATAAAACCTATTCTATTTCAATCTTATTACTATGATATAGGCTATCTGTATTTTTTAGCATTACAATATTGGTATAATAACAAAGAACAGATACTTTGTTGATTTAAAGTTTTGAATTAATCTTGATTGTATAAATTGAGATAATTGACACATTTTATAATAAAAAAGAAGGATAGTAGGTATAAGTTCATGGGTATGTCTTTCTCTCTTTCTCACACACACACACACACACACACACACACACACACACACACACACACACACACACACACACACACACACACACACACACACACAAACACACACAAACACACACACACACACACACACACACACACACACACACACACACACACACACACACACAAAAATACAGGTTTGTTTAGGTAACGTTGGGGGAATTTACATGGGGATTTATAGTTATTTCCTGGGGACTTATCCTTACCCTAACCACTGTCCCAAAAATCTGTTTTTTACCCACTGAGGATACAGCTTTTGTCCCCAATTACACAAGCTGTAAACTGGTCTTTAGTTTGGTGTGTGTCCTTAAAAGTAAGCTCTCTCTCTCTCTCTCTCTCTCTCTCTCTCTCTCTCTCTCTCTCTCTCTCTCTCTCTCTCTCTCTCTCTCTCTCTCTCTCTCTCTCTCTCTCTCACTCTCTCTCTCTCTCTCTCTTTCTCTCTCTCTGTAGAAGCGGATACACAGGAAGATGCAGAGACTAACGTCTGCGCTGTGTTGGCAGCACTTTTCCACTAGATGGCGACATAAACCCTTAATGGTGGAAACACAGAGAGGCTTTGCGCTGGTTCCCTCCTGCAGGCCTGTTGGCCTAAAAGCCTAAAAGCCTACTGTGGCATCAGCTTAGAGAGCATTTTGTACCCATTAGTAAATAATATTTACCATTAGAGGAACTGATGACTGAATGATAAAGAATGCATGGCTAAATTGGACTAAAAAAGGCTGAATTAAAAAAACTCCACAAGCGTACAACGCGTCTCTCAAACATTTATTGACAAGAAACTTTGGCTATTGCAGTCAAAAAAGGGAGAATATATAGAGTTGCAGTCTGACAGTATTTACACGTTTAAATATGTCTATGGTTTAGGTTTTTTTTCTGCAAAATCCTGAATAACTGACAGAAATTGCATAGGTGAGCTTGCTGGCAGGCGAGTTACTCTGAGAAAAAAACGCAGTGTTTAGAAAAAACAAACAAAACTAATATCGGCAAAGTGTGGGCCAAAGAAATTCAGACCAGTTTCACGTTTGATAGCGTTTCATCTGGCCGATTAATCAAAAGCTACAAAAGCTTATTTAATTGATTGATTCAATTTCTAAAAAAGGTAGGGATGTAGTGTAAAGCATTGTTTTAAACTTCCAAATAGTGGAATAAAGTTTATCTTATAAAAACGGAATTATGTATACCTATGCACCAAACACATGCGACGCAAGCACAGATTTTTATATTTTTTTCCTTGCTGATACATTTTTTAGTAATTATCTACCTAACCCGGTCTGTTTGCCTTGTGATAATCACTAGCTGAAGGTGACAGTCTGGTCACCTTTCTGTTTCCCACTACACCACTGTCTAAAGATGAAAGCTGATTCCAGGATTAAGCCTTGATTTCTGTTTGGAATCAAATGGAATAAAAACGCAGGGCTGCCAAGGCCTCCAACGCAGTGTGTCTTATCGTTTGGTGAATATTATGAGGACATCACACATCCCACGCAAAATCACCTTGGTCAACATGTTGCAAACCATTTCCGATCCTCTGTCAACAGGCCGCATCGACTGTTTCCAATTAAAATGTGAGGAAGTAGGAAATGCGCAGGTCAAAACAGAGCCACTCTGGCGACAAAGAAAACGTTCATAATGTAATAAATTATAGCAAAGTCTATTTAGACGGAGGTGTATCCATGTCCGCCTTTCTAAAACAGGAGATTTTAGCCATGCAGAGCTAACTGGAGCTCTTGAATTTATTGACGACTTTCTTCTCCTTGACGCGCCTGTTCTGAAACCAGATTGTCACTTGTCTCTCTGTCAGATTTGTCTGAGCGGATATTCTCCTCCTTTTGTCCTTGGTGATGAATTTATTGGTGGCGTACTCCCTTTCCAGTTCTTTGAGCTGCACCTTGGTGTATGGCACACGCTTCTTTCTCCCACGGCGGATAGAGTTGTCTGCACCAGATATGGTGTCTGTGGGGGGGGGGGGGGGGGGGGGACATCTTATATTAATCAGCTTGTTTGTAATAAACTGAAAAAAACAGTTTAATTCTGTATTTTCCCCCCTTTTATCTTTCACACGCATTATTTCTTTAAAAATCAGCTGGAAAAGCAAAAAAAGAAGCTTATATTACACAATACATGAACATATCGTTGCAAGCTATCGCATCTTTCAATTAACATTTTATATGTGTTTATATGTGTTAATAAAACATGTAAAATACCTTGTAACGAGGATTTCCACAGAGGATTCGACTGTGACTGCTCCTTGGCGCAGTAAACTTGGCCACTCCAACCATTGGTGATGGCCCATGGCTGGTAGGGCTCCATGGGCAGCAGAGAGTCATGTCTTGGCTCAGATGGGGCACTCAAGGCAGGGACGACAGGGACGTCCAAGTAGCTGGGCTGATAGGGACCCGAGGAATAGCCCTGATAAAACGCAAATTCTTTTGCTCGGGTCGAGAACTCCTCACCAGAAACCGATGAGTCCATGTATTTATCGCCATAACCAGAGGGCTGTGCGCAAGCTTTGACGCTGCCGTGTGACATCCTGCATGGGTAATAACCGCTGCCAAAATATCCATAGGGCAAAGATGCATTGGGCGAGCTCTGAGTGGCAGAACAGGGGCTGCATTGTTTGCCAGGCTCCCCCATGCCAGAGACTGGCACCTCACTAGCGGTGTAGGTGGTGCTCGGAGCCAGCGAGGTTGGATGCGCTAACAAATTCCTGCACTGGTTTGCAGCAAAATTGCCTCCAGTAAATCCCTCCATGTTCTTGCTTCTTTCATCCAAGTGGTTGTCGTAGAGAAACATCACCGGGTCAATCCAGTGCGAATGGAGGAGTAATGAAGCGGTCATAGCATGCCCTATACATCGAGACGACCAACTCTTTTTCAAAATCCCCTCGACTGAACAGAGACAGGGACTTGGGCAGAGTAACGATACCAACACGCCTGAGTACATAAAGATCGCAAGGTTATTGGCCGGGGCCAAACACGTGATATGCAAAGGAGATGATAAACGTCTGGACATCAGATAATGCAGATCAGGGCTCTATATTTGTACAGATGTAATGTACATCAGCATATTTATGTTTTTATACAAGGAAGCAATATGGGCATTTTCCCCCTAAATTCAGTGATATTGGGAACTGTAACTGAGTGAAACTGTGACGTGAAGACACATTTGACTATCACGTAGTGATATCAAAACAAAATTGTTTGATGAATTCTTTGGTACATGGCGTGAGAAAAAACGAAAAGTGAATTAAATACACATTTTTACAGCGGAGTGAATGCGCAATTACGCGTGCCATTTTTGTTGCATAAGCTCTTAGTTTAAGGGTAAAGCAAAAAAGATATCAGATATCTGGATTCTACATAGTTTGGGTATATTTTAAGAATGAACCTCTTTATGTGCTTTTAGCCAAAAAGGTAGGCTACAGACTAAAATACATGTATTATGTTCTTATATAGTCTAAACGTATTGAATGAAGGTTTCGGTATTGTGAATACGCAAAAAAAATAAATACAGATACATTTACAATGGATACATTTAAAGATAGCCATTAGACCGCATTCATAAATTAAATATTCTCAATTTGGCACTGCAATGTGCCAATGTAAATACAGGTTCATGGTCCACAAAATACCAAAAACATGACATATTTGGCTGCACTCTTCCACATACTGGTTAGACGCGGCTGGAGGCCAAGGTCAAGTTGAAAGTTGCAGTCTGGCCAAATAGGCACTTCACGCCAGGAAGCCCGAAGAGAAAACACCGTTCATTGGCAAAGAGGAAATTTCAACGACAGACTCTGGTTGTTTTTAAGACATACTAAACCTCAACTTGTTCACTCCATTTCTTTAAATCTTTTTCTCATACTTTTTGTAAAGAAAATGTTCAATCGACATTAAATTAACAAAATCAAAGATCAAGATGATTTTTTAAATCTTGCAAATCGAATTAAAAAGGTTAATTATAGGAAAAAATAAATAATTCTTAAACTTTTATGTTTCTTTATTCTGCGTAAAATAGCTCCATAGGTGGGCTCTGTGCAGAGCGCAGAACTAAACAGTCCAAAGATGGGACACATTAAATGTATAAAAATAATCCTTGTTGTGTGCGAGTGTGCAGTGCAAGGATGGAAATACAAACTGTTTACGGTTTAGCCTAAAACTTTCTGTTTGGGTGTATTGTGATAAACATGGTGTAGACTTGGTGAGGAGAGGCTTCAATTTTGTATCAGACAAAATACAATTTTAACTTTGATGGTTTATTTTTGTTTTATATTTTTAAGATGAGACCACAGACGCAGAGGAATGCATACCCACCAAATTCTGAGCACCTTTTTTTATTTTTAATAGAGTATTCCCACCTTTTGAGGCTGTAAATCTTTATGGCCCTCGTAGCTGGTAGGCAAGAGTGGTCTACAATTCAGGAAAATAATGTTTTATGTTACTGAGGAGCATTGTCAGGTCAACCGCCTTTAGATAGACCCATTTATTTTATCCAGAATACACTGGATTAAAAATACTTTCTTAAATGTTGTATGAGGCTGAACAGGAGCAACCTTGTTCCCACATTAGAGGGCGACTGTTTCTCTAAACTCTGTATTAGCAGCTGAAAAGTCATTTAAGCATCTTAAAAGAAAAGGCAAACAGAGTAAGTCATAAGAATTTCATTTAGGTCTTAAATCAAAGAATAACTAGTCAAAACACACACGCGCGCGCAGTTCTCAGGCTGTTATCTGTGTACACGAAAAGGACAATCTTAAGTTTTATGTCCTTGTTAACGTTCGTGTCGATTTGTTTAAGAATTACTAAGATTTTGTTCTATAACAATTATTTTAAAGAACATTTAACAAATGTAATTCAATTAATTGTGATGCAAAGTAGCCTGAAGTTCAACAGTCGAAATGAACCTGATGTGAAATACGACCAAAATACTATTACGTGTGCATAAAATCTGAAATATTCTTCAATACATTGTAATACACACATACATAAAACTGCATTCCTGTTGTTATTAACTTCACACTTCGAAGTTAAAGCGCAAACGAGTCATGGCTGAAACAAAGATAAATTAATACAATTACTGACTCAATTTTCATTATTGTATTTTGACGATGTATTGATTATTTTATATTGTCGACTGCGAGCCTTTCAGATTACAAGAGTGTCGGTTGTGAATAAATGTGTAGCTATTTCACAGTTTTTTTTTGTGTGTTTGGGAAAACTGGATTGTCATACACAAACTGAGATTCAAAATAAATATCGAGGTACTCTCAAGACCACAGTGCAGGAAAATTGCGACAACAGAAATATTGGGTCACAACAAAGGGACGTCGATATGACACAATATGTTACATTAAAGTGCACATACAACATAAAATAGATTTCATTACCATGAAGGATGATTGTCGCTGAATGTGGAGTTTATCTAAAAGTGCTGAAGTGACGCACGCGCTCAGCAGATGATATCAGACTGTGTGTGTGTGTGTGTCACAGTCTGCTGGAGGCCTGAGACAAAAGTGCTGTTCTGTTTGCAGTACCTATCAACTAGATGACAACACAGCTCTTAGCCTATAGTGCTTAATGGACTTTTTATGTGTTTGTCTTGTGATCGCATGACCTATGGCACCTTGGCCCCTCAGTGGCTCTTGGCAAACCAGATCAGAAACATGCCGCCCTCTTGGTCTAACCTAAGTGGGGATAGAAAAATAGATTCGCATCTCAAAAGCTACTAAATAGGGCGGGCAAAAAAAATGTTACTTTGTTTTACTGACACTGATAACTTTAGGGAGAAATTTCAAGCATCGGTGACCGTGCAAAAATATGATGCAGTTGTAAGATTTCCGACTCATTTGGAAGGATGTGTGCAGTTTTGGCCCTCATTGTTTTTCTGCCTGGCGCTTCGCATCTCACCAGTTCATCTGCTATACAGTCAAGCTCCTCAGGGAAGATGTTTTTCCGACTTTAACCGTGACTACTGAGTCAGTGGGGCACACGGTTTAAACTAGAACATTTGGGAGCTATTTAAATAACAGTAGAAGGAAACTTGTGCAGTGAGTGTGGAAATGCAAGGTAATTAAGAATTAAATTGCAATTTTCATCATGAGACTGCATATTTCTGCTTTTGTGCCTGAGGTTTAACTACAATTAAATGCGAATTCGTGGACTGTATAAATTGAGTTTTGAAGCAGTGTCCACACAGAACTGATAAATACAGAATGTCTTGCTATAAATGAGTTAAAAACTCATTTACATAAACTGTGTGAATAGATGGAAAATTCATTGTTAACCAAGTTCAAGACATAACAATTTGTCTTTATTTCCTAACAGGATATGATGTGACACTCTTATCCCAAAGTAACATTTCCAAAGTCCAGAGAAATTACCCAAGTGAACAGAAAAAAAAAAACATACAAAAAAGATCACAAACAAAAGTTAAATATGTGGAGACTACACCGTGTTTGCAGCTGTTTAGCTTTGACAAACAGAGCTAATGAGTTGTCTGCTTAAAACCAAAAATTCCCACCATATTCTTTGCATTGTAAGTAGTAAGATCTGTAGAGTTGGCTTAACTCGACAGCTCTGTGTATCCGAGCTGCTTCTAAAACTGAATGGAGTGTTGCATTTTTAAAAAGGCTAGATCACACAGGAAACATGATTTCAAACAGGAGAGGAGTGCTCACATGACCTGTCACATTGTGTTGAAGCTCATGTGGCTTCTTGTCTTTCACAACCCTGAAAAAACTGTCCTTGGGGCAAAATGCACCCTAACTACACTATGTTAGTCCTGTGCAGGGCCAGGCCTGGCAAGGCTTTGGACGGGTGGAGGCTGATATTACTGGCCCTCCTCCTCACGCAAGAACTGGAATACAGAGGAGAAATCTTTAGTGGCATAACCGCGTGCACACATCATACGGTAGATCTGATGGGCCAAGGAGCCGAGAGGGACAGGAGTCTTTGTGTTGGTGGCCGTGTTCTGTGCGAGGCCTAGATCCTGAAAAAGAAAAGCAAACATACATTAGAGAAACCAACACAACTGTAAATTAAACTCAAACCAAAACCACAAGTTCACACACCACAGAGAATTTTTCTTTATGTTGTAATAACATGAGCTTGACTCCCTTTTAAGAGGGATGTAAAGTACTGCTGGTGTGTGACCGAAGACATGAGACCTGAGATACAATTTATTTTCTTTTTTCCCCCTCTCAACACTGTAAGTGAGACTTATGTTAATGATGCATATGAGATGTACAAATTTGTCCCTAGTACACATATTTTAAAAAGTGTTTTTGGTCTAAAATAATTTGGGTCTACTACAAAATGTTTAATACGTTTAAAAACTATTCTAGGCATGAAATGTGTTCTTTTGTTGCTCTCCATGACGACATAAACCACAAGTACACTAATGCTCAAACTGAAATGGAGGGACAGGAAATGAAGTCCTTTAAAGTATAACAGGACATTAAACTGACCTTTGCCATCAGCTGAGTGCCAAAACCTCCCTGGTAGTTATTCCCAGAGGGGACTCCCTCCATCACGCCAGGCACAGGGTTGTAGGTGTCACTAGACCAACAACGGCCCGAACTCATGTTCAGGATCTGAGCCAACAGTTTCGGATCAAGACCAAGTCTGGGAGTCAAGACAAAAAGCACATTACTTACAGAAAATGTATTGCTGTTGTGTCTATTGACATCAGTTTATTGTTATTGTAACTATTGTAACTGTTGTTATTTGTAACTACTGCGAGAAAGTGTTTACCTAATTCCCAAGTTCATTGTCTCTGATGTCCCAATCATTCCAATGGCAAGGAGCATGTTGTTACAGATTTTGGCAGCCTGTACCAAGTTAAGAGAAAAATAACATTCAATAACCTGAACACCAGGTTAAATTGTTATGTTTTAGAAAATATTAAAATCTTCACTTAGCAAAAAGTTGCAACTACATTTATATGTGTAACTTGCAGGGTAAAAAAACAAAAACAAAAAGAAAAGCGTCTTTATCGCAATCTCAAATGCATCCTTCCTGGCAAAAATACCTGTCCTGTTCCAACTTGACCACAGTACACCACATTGGCTCCCATGCAGCTGAGAAGTTCTTTGGCTGCAGTAAATTCTTCCTCTGCTCCTCCTACCATAAAAGTCAGCTTACCCGAACTGGCAGCACCCACACCTGGGAATAGGAAGTCATGGTTACATACAATGTACCATGTGTAAGCAGGCACTTATGATGGGTAAATAGCAAAAAAAGATGTCTCAAAGTTTCACTAGTTGAAATTAAGTGAACAAAGGGCAAATTGAGGAAAATCAGATGAATTCGTGTTTTGTACCCAGACTACCATGTGGGTCCATATTGTCTCACTCATTGTCTTCACTGACAAAGCTTTCTTTGGGACACTGAAGTGCACTACAACCAGAATACTGTCAGTGAAGACAATGCTGAAGATAATGAAATAAATATCGGTTTTAATGTCAAAAGTAATCAGTTCGCTGTGAAACATCTGTTAGTAATACTGCACAAATGAAATCTAATAAATTTATTTTGAATGAATCTAAAGGATGTTTAATACGTCAGTAATTGAAAGATAAGTCCGGTAAATTCAGCAGTTTGGAAAAACAAGGGCCAACTCACTGAGTTTAAGAAACCTTTGAAGCTCTGATTGTCATTTAACACTTTTACAATGTGCTTCACATAAAAGTTACTTAGAAAAAGGAGATGTACACAAGGTTGAAAATAAATAAAAGCTTTGAAATAAAATTCTAAGAGCAGAAATAAAAACCCTAAAAAACTACAGTAATGTATGAAAAACAGT
This sequence comes from Scomber scombrus, assembly GCF_963691925.1. NCBI lineage: Eukaryota > Metazoa > Chordata > Actinopteri > Scombriformes > Scombridae > Scomber > Scomber scombrus. The sequence goes on along the minus strand of NC_084976.1, from coordinate 15,762,215 downwards.
CAAATGTATTCAAGTGTAAAAGCGAGTAACCACATTTAAATGAGCACAATGAGCTTGATAACTTGGTCTTGTGAGCAGTTCGGCAGTAGCATTTTGTGCTAACTGAAATGTAGAAAGACAATGCTTGTGGATACAAGGTGGGATTCACAGTCAAAATGTGAAATAGAATAATAATAATAAAATTCATATAGAATAGCCATATTTTAAAAATAATAAAAATGACATGTAAAACAAGAATTACAAACTGAGTTAAGGGATATATTTACATTTATCAAGTACATTTATCAGATATGAAGAGACCCTTATATAAAAGGTCGAACCGAAATTAAATTGCTTTTTTTGTCTACTACAGCATACACATCTACTCTGTAAATTACTTGTTGTTTGTCCTCATCTGAAGAAAAATAAAATAATATCAGAAACAAAAAGGGAGAAACCCATGTTAAATTCTTGTTTCATGATTATGCCCCTTCTTTTGCATTAATTCAATGAAATACCATTTCATCATCCATCTACATACATGAAGGCCTAATACCGATAGTCAAATCTAGCATAAAGCAATAATATGGCACTCATGTACAGTCACACAAAGCCTGATAGCATCCTGCTCTACAACAAAAGAGCCACAGACTCTGAACACACTGTCTGCTCATGAACAGTTTGTTTATTTTGTCTGTGTCCCAGCAGCCTGCCAGCTACTGTCAATCAAACCAGACACCCACCAGCCAGCAGAAACAATGCAGTTGCATTTTAGATATTTCCATGAAGAGCATTTTTCTTAATTTTAATAAAATAACTTACCAATATATTTTTAAAAAAAAACCATGTTGACATGTTTGACTGCAAGAGTCCAGGAGGCAGACACTCCCTCAATGTTTAAGAGTAGGCTTAAAACTTTCCTTTTTGATAAAGCTTATAGTTAAGGCCAGCCCAGGCTTGCCTTGGACCAGCCCCTATTTATGCTGCTATAGACCTAGACTGCTGGGGGAATTCCTATGATGCAGTAAGCTGCCCTCTTCTCCTTTCCCTCTCCAGCTGTACGTGTTCTTGACACATTAATGCGAGTTTTGTGCTTTCTCATCTCACAGGTGTATTGTATAAAGGGGTATTCCATCAAGGAGGATAAAGGAAAAGCCTGGCTTATTTTGATAACTCTCAATTTAAGTGAGAGTTTTATTATATTACTATGGATTATATGATTCCCAGCTCAGTAACCAAGGCAACTTATACCACAGAACTAGCCTGCTCCATAGCAGGCTAACTGTCAAGTTAGTTTAACAATGTGTCAAGACAGTTGCATCCAGTGTCTTTTCACACGCACATCACTTGTGTCATGTTTGGAAATATAAGATAGAAGAATTGTTGGGGACCTTTCAGTTTTATTCATGGACCCTTTTATTTAAAAGCTCAGCATTTAAAATTTAAAGTTATATTAACGCTGTGAAGACAAATATCCATCCATCTACCTTTCTTTTATCTCCAACTTTTTAATTTTCAACTTTCGATGATACTTGTAAATTGAATAATCAACCCTTTTGGGCTCCTTACGTGCTATGTGCACACATACAAGCCTGGTTACAGTTAATGTTGACTAAACCTGGCTAAACTGTATTAGTGGGACAGCTTGGGCTTCAAGTGAGTCAACGTTAATTCAAGCCAGGCTTTTTCAAGTAAGCACAGCTTTAGCTGCATTGATGAAATACCCAGCTGCTCTATGTGAAAAGTGTCCTGGGATAACTTCTGTTGTGATTTGGCGCAACAGAGCCTGCCATGTTGCACTGCCATATTTCTACAGTAGCCCAGAATGGTCTATAGTCAGTACATTTTAATATTTTAATTTACATAAATATGGACTAAATACTGTCTCAGTTGCTTTCATTTTAAAGCCATCGAAAAGCAAACAACATCACAGCAAAAAACAGGAGCTTTAACAAATAGCCAATGCATAATTCAAACTCAGACACAATGCGTTTCTTTTTTGAGGGGTACAATTGCGCTGAGTCTGCTACGTTTGGAACATGCCCTTTTGTTAAAATACCAATGCTGTCAGAAAGCATGTTTGTGGATTTTCTCCAGTGAAGCCATTTCTCTCAACCAAGCAATTGATAAAACCTCACCGTCACATTTAACCCTTGTGCCTCACTAAGAACATTTTTTGGCTTTTCATTTTTTATTTTCTTGATAATTTGGGCTGTGTTCATGCGTGTGGCATCAAATTTTCCAAGGCTATTCTTTTTAATTCATTAATTTATTATTTCAATCAATCACTTATGGTAGGTCTATAATACACTGTATAGACAAAATTGTCCCTCTAAGACTCTTGGGGACAAAAATATCACCATTGAAACCCAATTAAAACTACATTTTCTGAATCTTTCAGGCATTACTGTGTTCTGGGCTGTCGTTTTGGAGCCTGGGCTTCAAAATTGTGGTTTTTTGTTTGTTTGTTTTTTCCACCAGATAACATCATTTAACTGTATTTTTCCTGTGGGAGAATACAATGCAGTGTTATCCAGTCATGCCCTTTGCAATTTAAGGAATCACAGACTACTACCTGATTGTATTTTGAGTAAAAAATAATTAGTTGTTCAGGAATACCTACCAGATAAAAATGTGTGGTCCCTCTCTTGTCAGTGATGTTCAAAATACAACCCCCCCCATACACCGATTCTTCTCTAAGAAACTGTTATTCCATAGCATTACATTACTAAGAGCAATCAACTTGAGGGGAAAAATGAAAGATGGTAGTTATCTCATCTGGTCCTTACCTGTTTTCACATGAAGGACACATGCTGACTCAATTATGTCCCCACCACCATTTGTACTTTAATGTTTAAGTTTTAACCACACGGGATTACAGAGTCACAGCCATGCCACTGCACTTCATTTGATTTCTGTCTGACAACTGGAGATGTTAAAAAAAAGTGTAATTTAGGGGCTACGGCCTGGTGACACACACACACACACACACACACACACACACACACACACACACACACACACACACACACACACACACACACACACACACACACACACACACACACACACACACACACACACACACACACACACACACACACACACACACACACACACACACACACACACACACACACACACACACACACACACACACACACACACACACACACACACACACGAAAGCTGGAGGACTTTAATCCATGTGCACTACCACAGGACGGAAGCATATAAATCATTACTAATCTGGCTATAAAATGGACCAACGTCAATTCAAAGAAAGTGGCTGTCTTGACGTTGACGAGGGCAAGTTCAAACAAACTGTTTTTGAGCAGACCCCCAAGAAAGTCAGAGAGGACACACTTTACAGCAACAATCATTTGTGAAGTGAGAGGCTGCTTCTTGGTTGCTGCTGCTGCTCTAGGCAGCAAAAGTGGCAACACTGGATTTGCAAACTTCAAAAAGTGCCAAATTCTATTTAAAGTTCAACTTGACATGATATTAAAGTATTTAGATTTTTTTCTTATACATTTTTTTAAGTTGGAATATGCTACAAAGCTTATCTAAGCCTCTATAACCCAGCCTCATTGAACAGCCTGGCAGCAGTACAGCAATATTCCCTTCTCAAGTATTCAAGTGAGCCTTGACCTTCAAACCAATCAGAGAAGACCCAAGCCAGGGGTGGGAGCTTATGACTGTCAATACATGGAAGCACTTCTGGCCTACTACTACTACTACTACTAGTACTCTCATTCTGATGCTCCAAATTAGCTACAGCTGCTGGTAGACATCATTATGATTTACTCACACGCTAGTTAGCTCCCAATGCCTGCATTAAACAAATCAAGGAGCACCATTATTTCCAGGAGAAATTAATACATCAGATGCACATAAACACAAGGATGCAAGAGAAGGGCTGGTGGGAATGCAAAGGAGCAGGGTGAGGAAGGAGTGGTTCTAGAGTCTCATGCTAGTGCTAACATTTCCTAGCTTTAAAGTAGTTGAGTACAGTGAATATTTGATAGCAGTCCCTCCCCCACATTGTATACATAAAATACATATCAGAACTTCGGGTAACATGGTCAATGAGGTTTGATAAATTATTAACACCTCTCCATGTGATGCAATACAGTTCACAGTAACTCAACCACAACCTCAAAAATGTCCATAAACATCAATAATCTACACAGTTTAACAAAACTGAAAATTGTAACCTTAATGAAGTGGTATTTATTGCAAGGGGGTTGTATTAAACTACATTAGTTTTAGATAAGTAAAGTAAGTAAGTATTTCAGGTTTCAATAGTAAATTGTATATATAAACTATTATAATTTAAAAAACATAAAATTCACCTCCTGACACAGGTGCATCCATAAAAACTGCTCCCGTCTTCTCAGCAGCAGCAGCCATCTCTTTTGAAACAGCGGGGTCGATTGTGCTGGAGTCGATAAGTAGGGAGCCTTTCTTCACTTTTCTGTCAGGAAACATATTTAATGGTTAGTAGATGAAGTGATAACTATGTGAGTTTTACATGCATATATTGAGAGAAACCAAATAGTACTTTAGAATGCCGTTGGGTCCAGTGTACGCATCTATGACATTGGGACTAGAAGGAAGCATGGTGATAATGCGGTCTGCCTTGTCTGCTACCTCAGCAGGATTATCCACAATCTGAGAAAACAAAAAATCACAGGATAAGAAAAAATGAACAGCTAGAAACTGTTTAAAATTTTAAAAAAAGCTTGTGTACATTTTACTGTCTCACCTGAGCACCCAGCTCTTGCACTTCTTTGCATGACTCTGGGAACACATCAGTGGCAATGACTGGGTATCCGTGCTTCAACAAGTTCTTTGCCATTGGGTTTCCCATATTGCCCAGACCAATAAACCCCACCTGTGTCTTCGAGGCCATGGACCTTGTGGAGACTACAAAACAATGGCCAAATGGGCATTCATATAGTTTTTTTTATTTTGCATATCATTTACATTACACACTATCATCTGGAACCTTGTTAAGATTTAATGTCTTAACATGGCGAAGAGTACTGTTCAAATTTCATGTTAATGTGTAATTCAAGTGTGATCAACTTCAGTAACAAAGTCACCTGACGTAAAACTACCAAGCCTTTTCAATGTTTACTTAAGCATACCTTGATAACAGACTATTCTTTCATGACACAAGCAAACTTATTTTAATGTAGGTTAAAATAAACTGGTCACAGAAATAACTTTCTCTACTGGAGTTTATCTTCAAATGAATTTTTAAAAAGACTATTGCATTCACACTTTTGTGAGATTGTGTTATTTGTTTAGCCACATATTGCATCTGAATGATAACACATTTATGCAAACTGAGGGAGAACTTACAAATAAGTATGTTTAGCTCCCCCCCCCCCCCCCTTTTCTTTTAAAAGAAAAGCATTAGATTTTCCCTCTCAGAAGCTCCTCTAACTTCTGTGTAAGTGACTGCCGAGAGCCACCTCCTCTTTCTATGAAGTGCACGGTGACTGACATTACATAATGTGCCTTGATACAGTGGCACACAAGTGTATACGGTATCAGTTTTCAACCTTCAGCGTGTTTCAACGAAACTCGGACGAAAGAACCCCGACACGCATATAAGACGGAATTTACAGACAAAAAACTCTTTAACCAACTGCAAATTGAACTGAAGCCCCTGCTGCAGCAGCCAAACCCAGTCTAACGAATATTACTCAAACTTCTCTTCAAACATTTTAAGCAAAATTAGATTCTCGGGTAACAAAGAACCTTTCAGCAACAAGTTGAGCTTTTGAAGTACAGTGCAGCGACGTGCACAGTGCGTACACCATCTCAGTTTGTTCTCCTTACCAAATGCAAAGTCAACATTCTTGTAAAACCTTCCAACTAGGTACCGAGACCCTCTCAACACAGCGGCCATGCTTCTTTCCTCTTGACCTTACGTGTGACGTCGAAGTACGTAACTCAGTGACGGCCCCTTCATCCAATCAAATGACATTCACGCGCAGCACGGCCTCCCAATTCAGCCAATGAGCTGTAGGGGAGGACCAGATTTATTCCATCTCAGATAATTTGGGAAATTTCTGGTGCAGTGTGCATGTTCAGGACTTTCCTTCCTTAACACTGATTGCTAACGTCTAAAAGTTTATCTTATCTCATAGCAAACGCCGCAGCACAACTGTGTAACAATGCCTCGTTGCAAAGTCCTGAGTTCAAAATGTATATGAACTTAAGTAGTATTATTGTCGACTACTTTAAGTAGGCTATATCAAGTAAAAGTACTCATAATGCATTAGTGTCATATTATATAGTTGGTTTTATCACTAAGTATTGATGTTTATGTTTAAGATTCATTTTACTGTTGTAGTTTGTCGAAATTGACCTACTTTAAGTAGTTAAATCATTATTAGTATGTACAATATTTTCTGTTTAAGTTGAAAGTTGAGCTTCATTTGTAAAATCTTACTATACAAATTAATGGACTGAAACTGTGATATACACGATATATACAATTAATAAATTAGTTAATAATTAATATAATTAGTAAATTATATAGTAAATATATACACAATTTAAATATAAAAACTTAAAATTACAGCTCTTTAATAAATTCCACCATTAGTTTTCCAATTAAAGTTAATAATAAAGCTTAGCTTTAATGTTGTATAGAAATCCTAAATGTAGTTATTTTATTGTTTGTTACATTGTTTCTCAGTCAGAACTCGGAATGTTACATTGTTACGTTTTTTCGAACTGGTGGGATTCCCAAACAGGCCCCCCTTCCGGAAATGACGCAATGTTGTTATTATTCCAGGAAGAAGGGAAAGCACTGAACTGCGTCAACGATTGTTTTCATGCCACATTTGGATTCCAGCCGCTGATGAACATGACATTTGGGTATGTTTAAAGCTTATTATAGAAATGTAGCGAATAAAACCACTGTTGATGAATCTCGCTATGTTTGACGTGTGTTTTAAAGGCTATCTCGAGAGACAGCGTTGTTTACGTTAGCTAACCTTGTCCTGCTCTGTTTTTCGTCGAGGACGTTGTAACCGTATTAACATAGCACTCTGTGTTTAAGTTTTCACAGCTAAATATGTTACGGTCGCTAGTTTTATACACTTCATAGAAACTAACGTCTCCAAATCTTACGGTTAACGTGTACGTGTCTTGTAAAGTATGTAGCTAACGTTAGCTTGCTAGCCGCATAGCCAGATATGATCTCTGATTTCACATTAGGCCTCGCCTCGTAGTCTGTACCTTACAGATAACAATTTCAGTTTCTAGCGTGAAGTTTAGTTTATTGTGTATGTAGCATTAAATATCAGATTAGGGACTTGGGACATTTCAAAGAATGACAATATTCAATGTATTACTGGTCATCGTCGAGGAAAATGTGTTGACTGTCAGAGGCCCAATCATGTCGGGCATTTTTTTATGAGCTTAGTCCCAAATAGAAGATGAAAGTCCACCCTGAAGTAGAGGTCACATCAATCATATGGTCTAACATTATGTCACTTTTAATCTAAAGTCGGTCAGTCATGAGTCATGAGTATGTCTCTGATGTCATCAAATAAATGTACAAGGTGTTGCTGTGATATTATTCAGTACTAATAGACAGGGATATAAAGTGGTCTGAAAACAAATTCAAATGTTATCTAATGTTACTTCACTTAAAGCAAAGATACCATGCTGAACAATTACTTAAATTATAGTGATGGTCATTTATTACAAGCCAAATTCGTAAATTATCAGGTGTAAATTGTGCTCATGGATCGAATGTAAATCAAATGTTGATTCATCCCTGTTAATGAGTTACTGTTATTACTTTCAAAACTAGTGAAATGAAAACAATGGAAAGCTTAAAGTACAGTAACAAAATATCTCTACTTAATCACTTCCTTACACTGTTGAAGGTAGGTTGGTTACCTCATTTAGCAAAACTGTCTCAAATTCACAATTCACAAAATCCTCAATCTCAAGAGCTGTTGGGAAAAGATTCCTTATGTTACCCAGATTTAAAAGACATCTAGTTGCCCCCTGTAGCACGCAATCCAATGCATATGTATCATTGTTTAATTTGGTTTTCAGAGATCCTGTTCAGTTTGTAAACTCAGAAAATATTGCATAAAAAGGTATCATTTCTTCTACATATTTATCAGGTGGTTATTAGTCATTTGTTAATTAACCTGGAACACTAAAAAGACCACTGTAATGTGTACAAACATAAAAAAGGGTGTTTCAGATATCTGGATGTAATTACCATAGCTTGTCGTGTGTTTAAAGTGATAAACTATGACTTCTACTGTAAAATTGGTACGTTGCATAGGTTTATCACTGAGAAAGAACCGTTTTACTTCCTGGTTGCAAACTTGGACATTTTCTGACTTTAAATCATGACAACGACTCATCAACACCATGAGTCAGTTTGCCCGTTGTAGGCTAGTGCTTTAAGCCATGTTATGGGTTGGGACACAGTTTGCATGTGTTTCAGACATGTTATCCGCTGTTGTTGATAGAGTTAAAAAAAACTTGAATCACAAAAAATGGCATGCTTAAAATCTTAAATGCACAACATGTAATTTCTGCTGCTAGAGGTCTCTCAATCAAAACAATAACAAAAGACATAGTTTGATGACGTTGTGAAGTAGCGTGGAATCATGGGAGTTGTTGTCTTCATTGTTAAACATCCACCATTGCAGTCAGCTTCTCCCAGTTAGGATTCCTTCAGTCTTCATAGTTCAGGAGGTTTTTCACCAGGAGCTGAGGTCTCCTCCTCTCCAAAACAAATGTACAGCAGGATTAAAACCGGTAAAACACTGAAAAAGAAGTTCAACGTTAAAAATCAGTGTTTCTCCAAGGCTGTTCAGTGGACAGCCCTCAACTTGTTTCTCAGATAGCTCAAGATCCTGACGCCTGATGACTAGAATCCTTCATCTGGTTCATATATTTAGTTAAAAACAACCAAGATCTAAAAAAGTTTATCTTAAAAATGTGGCTTATAACTGAATAAAAGTCAATTTATGAGAGAGTTTCATGCGGGGAACTCCGACACCAATGTATTATATTGTACTCTTTGATAGACTCCTTTGTGGCGGATGACCACATCACCATGATGGCACTGACAGGCAACCACATGAAACAGACCATCACCTTAATTATAATTACGGATTTATCTAGATTTGAAAAGTGTTGGAAACATTTATGATAATGTAAGTACACGACTGAGCAAAATATATAACATAGGTATAGTTGTTTTAGACATGTGGAATAGTTACATATTATAGTTGTAAATATGACAATGCTACTCATTTGCAGAACACATTTATTCACACTAATCCAAGTTAACAGTGGTGTTACAGTATTTTTTCCATGAACTGTTCTGTCATTGCAAGTTATGCACATTTAAACAGAGGGAAACATTACATACACACATACCATATGACACTGTTGATGTTTTTGTGTAATGTAAGATAGAAATATCCATGCACTGAAAAGATAGAATTAACTTCTCAATATGAGACTGAACTGAACAACAGTCCTTGTAATTAACTATTCGATGTGATCATATCTGACTATAACTGGCCTTTCTCTCTCACTCTCTTTTGTAAGAAGTTAACTTAACACAAGTGTTCTTCAGTACGTGTGTGTTCACACTCGCATTCAAGTTCACATATAATCACACACTAAAACATACGCCAAAACACACACCCTCATTACATCATTTTATGTACTTTATGTCTTTTCTAGATTGATGCTGCTTCTTTATGTATGCCTTTTGATCCTATGGTTGCTTATCTGCTTATTGTTGTGGATTACATGACTTGCATTTGCTTATAAAGCATATTGAGGTGAAATTCCCTTTCTGTGCCTCTAGGGGTTAAACATTAAATTGTATTTCACTGGCAAAGTTATAGAGGTTTGGTTTAAATATACAGTTAATAATAGTAATGACAATGGAATTGTAGTCTCACTTGTCTCTTAAAATAGCCAGTTTGGGTCAAGCATTGAACATTGGATTGCTTCTTCAGTCATTATCAATTATCATGAAGAGTGGTATTTTAGTTTTTTTCTGTGGTTACATTTTTTTCTCTAATATTTTGTTGCTTTTCTCTTCCTTTGCAGCCAGTGCTGAATGATTTATGGCACTGTTTCTGGACAGGACTTCATTAGGCAACAACATGGACACATCAAACTTCGCCCACGTCATCTTCCAGAATGTAGGGAAGAGTTACCTGCCCCATGCTGCACTGGAGTGTCATTACACCCTGACACAGTTCATTAAACCACATCCAAAGGACTGGGTTGGCATATTCAAGGTGAATAATCCTATTCAATGTATTATAAAAGCCTCTGAGGAAAATGCAAAGTATAAATGAATGTCAGTAGTAGTAGTATGTTTGTATTACCTATAGAGTAGATAATATTGTGTATGATGCATGGCAAAGTAAATCTCTGACATACTGTATGATACCGCCCCACTCACCTCCTTCGGATTATATTATATTGCTGAGATTGTAATAAAAATGTGGTAACAAAGTATTATTAATATAGTGAAAAGGATTGAGAGTCAGCCATCATCATGTTTATTTGAAGAATGAGCTTGACATGAAGAAAGAGCTTTTTGACCCCACCACACCACGCACGAGAGTGTCCCACATGGATCTAGTTATAGGAGGACATTAAATCCACTATACAGTGGGAGTAATTTATTTTAGTCTAATCTGTAGTAAAAACTAGATGTAGGCAGAAGCATATGGCTTCAGGCTTCTCCAGACCAACATGCTTTTTACTTCCCAGGGATGAGTTGGAAGCTGTGAATAAATCAGACCATATCAGAAAAATCGAACTAATGTACTTCTAGTGATGAATGATTCTCTGTTGTTATTAAAGAGGACAGTTAGGTTAAACTTTTGAGAGAAATCCATTGTCTGGCTGTAGGGACAATGTATTATTTATTTTTTAGAGATAAATCACACATGCAGTTACTGAGATTACTAGTTTAACCTGTACAGATGTGAAAGAGGCTTTTCTAATATTCTGACTCTTATGTATTCATAGTATATATGATATATATGTTGATATAATGCAGTCCAGTACAACAACACCATTAAATAAGGTCTCAAAGATTATCATGTTGTTTAATGCAGGGCTCTTGTGTGTTAACAACCATTAAATGAATATTCAAATAAGATTTTATAACTGTTGGACAGAGTAATATGAGTCTAAAGTGCAAGCACACACTTTATGACTGCACATTTTTTCATTGAGTGGAAGTCAGAAATAGGCTTGTATCACTTCTTCTGCATGCATACTGTAATGCCATGAACCTAGCCAAGACATTTTTTGAGGAATTTTGCCAACAATGCAGAAAATGAAATTGCTGATGCCTTTGTGATATTAATTAAATCCTTACATTTATTTGGTGTCTGGAAAAAATAATATCTAGGAAACAGAAACAGTGTCTGTGTTATTCATGACACTTTTGTGGATTTCTAAAATGTGCACAGAGGTTTTTGCAGAGTCTCACTGAGAAATTAGGTCACGTTAGGCTACTGGAGGTGGATCAGGTAATGTCTGGAGGCTGGTGAAAGACTGGATTCAGCACTCTTGTTGTAGCTGGATATACCACCCCACATTGTGTTTAGCCTTAAGGTAGGCACCAACTGGCAGTATAGATCTTAAAATGACTAATTTCTCTAGCCTCTAAAACCCAGAGCTGAGATGGAAAAGTCTTGAGTACAGGATCATAAATCGTGTAAATGTCCGGGCAGCGCCGACAGATGAGACGATCGGTGCCAAGTTCTCGCGTTTGCATGCTTAGTGATACCTGGATACACTGTACATCAGTGTTAGCTTCTTAACTCACATTGAGTTGCTACTTGCTCCCAGTCAAGGAGAGTGAATTCTTATTCTACCGCTTGTGATCTGAGTATAGTGCATGTTTCAGATCTGCTTTGTTAAATGACGCAGGCCAGACTATAAAATATCATATGGTTCAGTCATGTCAGCACACATCAGTGAGTTGGTTGAAAGAATTATAAGGCTGAAGAATTCTTACTAAATTGAAAAGGAATTATCTTTAATGAATGCTTTAACATGTCAACCTAACATAATTTACAAATGTTTAAATTATATACTTTTACCTGGCAAGTCAAACAAAAACCAAATATGCTACTGATGATAAATAGATGAGCGACAGGTTCTCGCTCTTGTCACGTGGACATTTGCAGCATTTGGCCCTTTGATGTTGGAACATTTACCATACTGCACGATGCGAGCTGGTCTAGGGTTCACACAGGAATGTTGTTGGAACAGGTTGTTAGAGTGGCCTAGGAGAAAGCAGGCACAGCTTTATAATTAACCTGTCTCCAAGCACAACCTCACTGTATGATTCATGAACAACTCGCTCCCGAATTTATTCAGCCTAACTGGCACATGGACAATACATTACCTCCTGCCGCAACATTGCCATCGGCTTCTGTCAACTTTCTGTAAAGTATGGCTTTGTTGGAATGCTGTTGAAATTTCACGTTTAAGCCAAATACATGTCGCTCTATGATAATCCTGTAACTGCTTGTATGGTTTCAGAGATTTTAGCCTTGCAGTGTGGCCTGTATCCACAGTGCAGTTTTTCTTAATGGCAGCTCTACACCGTCTCTACCTCCTGTCCTCCTTTTTATACACATTGTAGGCCAGTCTGCTGTAAGTGAAAGAGTTCCTCAGAGTTTTCACCCACCACCTCTGCAGCTCTAATGAGTGGACTGGTGAAGGCCAGCCTTCAGTAATGACACTCACTAACTAGGTGCATGTTTTAATTGCTTCCTGTTCTTTACTGCTGGAGGCTGGAACTGCACTGCTAACAATTGGGGGGTTTTGGAGCACCAGGGCCTTCTATCTCTGGCTCTGACAAACACTTGCAGTATTGTAGCTGTACGCTGTTTTTACACAGGCAGAAAGTAAACTGCCCATATAGTGAAAAAACACCTGCCTCAAAAGCAACACTATATTAAAACATTATATGTCTGCATGAGTATTTTAAAAATAAGTTACACGTTTTTTTTAAGTTACATCACAGCTTAAAGTTAGTTTTTTGGCAGAATGCTCTTGATTTAGTCAGTCCTGACTGGGTTTGTTGTGGATGCATCTGTGTGCTTGAGTGTGCACACCGAAAGCCAGCCAGCTCGAAGTGACTCTGATTTTGTTTGACAGTTTTATGGCACCAGGCTGAAGTCATGGATGTATTTTCTCCCATCAGCCATCACTTAACAACACATAAAATACATATAATTACATTTTGGTTTTCATTTTCAAGTCGCCTATGTGTAAAATTTTCACCTATTTTCCTCTTCCTGTTAGAAGTGAGTTGTAGCTACATTTCCACGGTTAGGCTTGTTCATGACATGGGCCGGGTGACATGCAGATGGTGACCAGGAGTTGGAGTTGTTCATAGAAATTGTTTTTTTTCTTTGGAAATAAAAAAATCACAGTTGGCATGTTCTTACTCTATCATACCGACATATATTGAACGCGCCATGATTACTGTAATAAACAAGTTTGAGATATTCTGGAAGTGGCCCTTTGTGGATTCTAGGAAGTCTCCCTGTTAATCCTTCATTGTTATTATCCTACACTGATGTGGTGAGAGCGTCTGGTTGAATGGATTCCCCACAATGTCTCACAGGTTGGTTGGAGCACAGCGAGAGACTATTACACATTCTTGTGGTCACCTCTCCCCGACAGCTATGTGGAAGGCACCGCAGTCAACAGAACAGTGGTCTTTCAGGGTAAGATCATACCATAGTTTTATATAACTTTGACACCTTTTAATAACCACATGCCACAGGGCCACTCAGAGGATTGTTAAAAATCCATGAATAGAGTTAAATGAGAAACTTTCCACTCACATCTCTGTTCAGGTGTTAATCACATTTCAGTTTATGTGTGTTTTTATATCTTTTTTTTAGTACTTTATTAAAAAAGTAATGGAAAGTGACAAAAGGGGGGAGATACATGTTATATTTCCTTTTTAGATTTAAAACCCACAGTATCACAAATTCTTAGTGTTCCCAAGCTCACTTAAACACTACAGCACAACATTTGCGTTGTTAGTTCAATTACAAATGTGTACCTGAACTAAGTACACACGTGTGGAGTTAATCTTAGGACACAAGTCTGTTTTTATCATTATGGATGAATATCTTCACCCTCACTCCTCTGTGCTACTGTACTGAGCTCACTGGCTGTCGTTTTTCCTCAGGATATTATGTACCCAATGATGATGGCGAGTTCTACCAGTTCTGCTATGTGACCCACAAAGGAGAGATCCGTGGAGCCAGCACTCCGTTCCTGTTTCGTGCCAGCAGCCCTTCAGAGGATGAGCTGCTGACTGTGGAGGATGAATGCAACTCTGACATCCTGGTGGTCACCACCAAGGCCAGCTTCCTTGAGGTACAGTGAAGATCTAACAGTGCTATTTTAACCTCTAAGCTCAAATAATTTGACATGGACACAATGCACAGCTTTGAAGAATATATTTTATTAGTGCATGTTGGTTTACTTTGTTAGTAAATTATTAAGTGGCCTAAAACAGCTTGAATTATTTTTCTTTCTCTGCAGCAAAAGGTGGAAGAAGCCCAGAGAGAGAAAGATGAGCTGATCACAAACATGGCTCTCCTGCAGCAAGAGAAAGAGCAGCTGGAAGCAGAGAAGGAGAGCTTGCAGAAGGAGTGTGAGCAGGAAAAGGAGACATGCGCCCAGCTGAAAAGGGAGAACCAAGTAAGCTTAGAATGAACTGAGTCAGCTTTTAAAGATGGTAGTGCCAGCAGTAAGGAGGGGAAAGTCATGTTTGTTGCTCCTTTACTGACTTAAACAAAAGAGCCTTTTAGTTTCTGTTTAGTTTTAATTGGTTCTTAATTGAACAACACTTTCTGGCGAGTAATAAGTTCTATGATTATTTCTCTTTTCTAGATCTTGTGGTTCCTCCACGGCCACTTTTACATTTGGCCAAACAGTCTCTTAGCACCCCCTAGCGAATGACTGCGAATATGCAAAGCTATCCGATCTTGCGATCCACTAAGCGAATAAATCAGACTCTGACAGATATGAATGTCTGTATTATCAAAGTTGTAATTCAGTTTTTATGGCATAACATTAAGTCTTAAAAGCAGTGTCAGTAATAATTCATTTTGCTGTCCTTTGCCATAAATCTGATGGTTTTAAAACAGCTTTCAGATGAAAACATGATTACAGATTTTGTGGCTGTTAATTTTATGGTTATACTTTTTATATGTTTTTTTATGTGGTGTGAATATAAAGATTCCAAAATTCTGTCTATAAACAAAATTGTTCCTTTTGCTTTTTTTTAATGTCATCTTTAACCCTCATCCACCAACAGATTTAACATACAACATGAAAAGAAGAATAGGAATAAATACATTGGTGTTTTAAAAAAGTACTTATTATAGTTTGAAAACATTGCATCGGGGCATAATGTTCATTTTTATTTAGACAATTTCAGGCAAACTTTCAGCTTGAAAACAGACAGAGTTTAGGAAGCTAATATTTCTCACCATTTCAGACATTAAATACATCCAGACCAGTCTTGGCACATATTTTGATGTAATTATATTTATTAGATAAGGTTTTGATATCAGATTTTTTAAAAGTAAAGATAAAAAGGATGAAAAAACCAACACCGTCAAATTTTAAAGTTTTACTCTTCTGGTTCCCAACAGTATATTTTATTGTCTCCCAGGAGGTGCAGAATTCTGCCCAGGCCTTGCAAGAGGAGAAAGAGGAAGTTAAGAGGAGGCTGGAGGAGGCCACAGCCAGGGTGTTACAGCTGGAAGAAGACCTGATTGGGGTCACCCAGAAGGGTCTACAAAAGGAAACTGAGCTGGACAGGTGGGTTCAGGATTTGAGGATTAGTTGCAAATTCATTTGCTGCTCATGCTTTTGTGCACAGAGATGTATGTATCAACTTGGTTACTTTAGACTGTGTGGTAATAAGCAGGGGGAACTTATCAATTATACCAAATATTGGATGTTTTAAAAAATATTGTAAAGGGTGATATAATATTACTAACAATTTTTATGATCTGTTCCTTAGTCTGAAGGATAGAGTGAAGAAACTTACAGCAGAGAAGGAGGCACTTGAATCTCATCTCAAGAATGAGAAGGATGAGAAGGAACTCTACAAGGTAAAGTATTGGTAGTATGAACTCATTTCTTGCATTTATTTACTTTAAAAGAGTGACATTCTGATAATGTGTCTCCTGTTAATCTTCAAAAGTCTTGTGTTGTCACTCAAAGATTATTAAAAGCATAGAATGGCAAGGTTCAGGTCTGTAGCCATAAGGAACATGATCATTTACACATTGGGCCTGGTTGTCAGCGTGGGTAATGACGTTAGCAGTGGTTCGGTTGAATTTTATATTTAGTGACCGCTTTACAATGTGTGCAATTTACAACATTTTTATAATAGATTCCCCTAAATTGGAGGTCCAGTTAATTGATATTTCCTGTTTTTAGCTTTTTGCTTTTTACTTCTGTGATTTTTTTGGATACTTTTGCCCAAACGCTTAGTCTAAATAGGGCATGCCTTTTTCTGTCTTTCTCTGGTCTGTCTGGTGTTTCTGTCTCTTTGTTGTGGTGGCACTGCACAGGAACTGGGAGTGCCACACACTATACTGTCGCCACGGAAATTGCGTCAAAAACTTAATTTAACTTGCACCATAACACTAGGGCTGTTGCACGAGGAAAACTTTATGGACCTATCTCAATCTCTGCTTTGTAATTGAGGTCATGCAACATTTATTTTAATAGTCATATGCTCGTTGGTACATGAACATGATTGTTGTTGGATGAAGCAAAAGATTACAGCTCTATGTTTTGAAACTTTCTTGTGTTTTATAATTTTTTCTTCATGTGTGTGTGGCCATGTGTTTACATCTGTGGGTGTGTGTACACCAGATTCACCTGAAAAACCGAGAGTTGGAGAACACCAAACTGAGTGCAGAGCTGCAGATGCTGAAGTCTGTGGATGTGAATAAGGAAAACACCATTGCTCAGTTTAAAGAAGAGGTGGGACGCCTGCAGGCGTGCCTCACTGAGAAGGAGAAACAGTACAGAGAGATCTTGGCCAAAGTTTCCCCCCTGGTACAAACACTTTGTTTTAAAGCTTAAGAGTTACAACACATAGATACATTTGTTATATACAGTATTGAATATGATTTATTCTTAGATTAAGCAATCATAAGAACATAGGAAAATCCTAGCCAGGCGGAAATTGAACCTTCATCTAAAAGGTGTTTATTTCTGGCAGGGAGATATGAAGGCCCTGAAGGAGCAACTGCGACAGAAGGAGGAGCAGCTCCAGGCTAACCAGCAGCACTCCACCTTACTGGCTGCTGAGTTGCGAGATGCCTCTAGTACCCGCGACCGCACCATGTCTGAACTGTATCACATGAAGTTGGAGGTCGATGCCCTCCGGCAGGCCAAAGCTGAAGCTCATGCCCAATGTGTCCGTCTGGAGTGCCTGGTAGAGCAGATGAACACAGAGGCCAAGCAGGAAGCTGTAAGGATGATGATAAACCTGCAAGTCAGGATTTGTTAAGAAAGGATACTTGTTATCAAATTAATATGTTTGTCCATAAGTACGATGAAAGTATGTATAACGTATTATATTTCAAATAAAAATGACCCTAACCCCTAACCCAAAAAACAGATCCACAGCTGCCTTTTACTGATGGCATGCATAGGACAAGTCAACCAAACTTTAACTGAGGAATCATTTGGGGGCACCTGTTTTGAAAGCTAACACTTATGAGAAAGACTAATAGACTTTGTAGATTAATCACTCACAATAGTAAGGGAACTTACTGGTACCAACAATTATATTTCTGTATTTACTGTGTTTGGTGTCTGATCTTTCCGACTCGATGTTACCAGGCCAAAGCAGAGGAAGAGGCTGCTGCAGACCCAGCTGTTTTAGCAGAGCTGCAGAGGGAAGTGGAGGACCTGAAGCTGCGTCTGCACATGGCCGCAGAACACTACAAGGAAAAATACAAGGAATGTCAGCGACTGCAAAAACAAGTGCTTAAGCTCTCTGAACAGCAAGGGGTAGGTCCCACATGATACCGGCAGACGTACTACAGTACATACATGCCCCAACAAGTGAAAGAACAGAACTTGATAGATAAATACACTGCAGTGCGGATGTTTTGAGAATAATTAATAGCAAAGCAGACTTGGATAAATACATCTTTATCATCTTACTATGTGACATTTACACATGCACAGTTTAATGTCTGTATGTAAAATTAACACACAAATTTAATATAATCTCAGTTGCTTATTTTTTTGATGTCATTTGTTATGTAATTTTGCTGTATACACATCCAGCTCAGGCTTGCAGGAATTTACAGTTTCATTCACTACCCTTTTTATTATTATTACATTTAGTCAATATCCAAATGAATTTGATTTCTTCCTGTCTGTAGGATCAGAAGAGAAGCTCATCACAAGAGATCACCACAGTACCTGCATCTGTGAGTCCAGACACATCTGTGCCAGGTACCTATGTCTAATTATACTACATTTTAATTTATGGGGTGAATAATTGCCTTTAAATCTCAATGTAGTTTCTTTGATGTTTGCCTTGCCTTTGCCTTGTATTTCCTCTGAAATCAGTCAGTCAGGGGTTTAAGTAGGGACTCTGAACTTCTGATATATTGGAATGGCGTCGGGTTATAAAGACATGATACATTACAGTCTTTATCAATATGCTTTCAGTGTTGTTTTTCGATAGTGTTTATACTGCAAACAAGTAATTTAGATTAATTGCTTCAGTAGTTTTGATGATCAAAAGATTAACTAAAATTAAAAAAATATGTATTTATACACTTTGTTGCTTTGCCTCAGGAAAACTGTCTGACTTGCCTTCACTGTCTTCACAGGGAGTCCAGGTTCTGCAGATCCCATGCTGGAAGCCATCATCCAGGAGAAGCTCAAAGGCATAAGCAGAGAGGCGTCCGACAGGAACGACAAATACAGGAAATGCAAGCAGATGCTGATGGTAAGAACTGAATTTTTTTGCATCCCCAGATGAGATCCTGACACCCTGTCGTGAAGCATTTATGTGGTATAAAGGTGTGATGTGTGCTCTCTGGATTGTGAGATAGAGGAATATGATGATAAGAGGTTTGGTTGATCGCCCTTTAGGAGGAGAAGGAGCGTAGCTGCATGTTTGCTGATGAGCTGGCCAAGATGGAGGTGAAATTTAAGGAGCAACTGAAGACCAATGAGAACCTGAAGCTGCAATTTGCATCAGAGGAAGACCGCTGCAAGGTTGGTTTAACTTACAGAGAGTCAAGAGCACAGACACTTAGCACAGCACTCAGACTGCCTTTGGACACTTCTGTGTTTTAAACCACTGTGTATGGCTGGTCTAGCTCAGGAATCAAGCCTTTGATGATATCTCTCCCCTTGAACACAGTCCTCTCTGACAGTGTTGTTTATGAGCAAGCCTATCTGTGAGACGACATTTTACTGCTGTTTATGTCAGGCTCTGGAGACACGCTAAGCCCGGCTCGGAGGAGTCTTCTCCAGTTGCCTGGCTAATGCTGTGCTTGGCTCAGGTCAGGCGGATATTTGCTTAGTGTCTCAGAGGAATTCAAACAGGTTGTTTTGCTTTGAGCGGTATTGTACATAAATCAGTTCTCAGCAAAGGGAAGGCTTTTATGGCTGAGATCAATTAATGTCATGCACTGAAGTCTGTGAGTATTTCATCAATGCATTTTTCAGTCAGCATGTCTTCATTCCTCTCTTTTTTTGTTTGTGCCCTTTTAAAAAAAAATCCAGAGCCAGATAGCAGAGAAGGGACGGGAGCTGAAGGAACTGAAGGACACACTAGCACTTGTTGTGAAAGAGAAGGAAAAACTGGAGGGGGTTAGTGACAGCTTTCATTTTCTCCTTTATAGACTTCTTCCACCCAGAAAATTCCCAGAAAAGTGCCATTCCCCTGCCATTTTCCCTCTCCCAATTTGGTCTGTGTTTAATATGCCTCTGTAATTGTAGAAGCAAAGTAAATGAGTTCTTGTTTTCCATTCCATTACTTTGGACCACAGCAAGGTCCTCACTGACCTAAAATATTGCTCCGAGGTAATGCTGTTACAGCTAAGAGGAGCAGAATGACCCAATTTGAGGTTTAGACTGTAAATTAAACTGGCGTCTGCAACTAACATCAATAAAACACAGAGTCCTGTTCCCTTTGAAAATGAGAAGAGTTTCTTTTTTAATGAAGGTGCTAATTAAACTGTGTGAGCAAGAGAAAAAGCAAGAAGTCACAGCTCAGGAGCTGCTGTGTGATTATAAGCAGTGACACATTGCTGGGAAACACAGAGATGTGGAGCTCCTTACTAAATACATTGATGCCCATGGTGGCATTTCATTTTTGCCTCTGGTGTTTGCTGTAAAAATAGCTTGAATTCTGCTGTTTCTTCCCCAGGAGCTTCAGAAGGGCAGCGCCAACAGCAACAGGAAGGGGGATCAGGGGGGCAGTGAGAAAACCAGTATGGAGTGTATCCAGTCCAGTGTGCCTTTATTCCTGCAGTATCCTGTCCCTTACACCCAGGATGCTCCCACCCCTCTGCTAGTCTCTCAGAGCCCCAGCAAGCTGCATTTTGGGAACCCTTACTCCATGTCAGACTCAAAAGGTTGGTTTTTATTTTCTGAAAGTAATCTGTCTTTTGCTGTTCAGACACGGTTTCACAGTAACAATTTTAGAAATTATTGGCTTTTGTTTACAATAGCTATGTCTCTCCCTGTAGATGAGGCAGATGAGGAGTTCTCAGATGACCAGCTGCTTAGACTCCCCCCTGTGGGACCGCCCTCTTGGGACAGCAATGTGGTGTGTATCCAACCCACCCGCAATCACAGCCGGCCAGAGGGCCCCGAGGAGTCAGAGGAAAAGCAAAACAACAACGTAAGCCTCACTCCCAGAACCAGTGTGCAGTTACATACTTAAGAACCCACTTTTTGTCTTGGAGTTTGTGGATAAAAAAAAAAAATCTCTTCACCTTTCTTTTCAAGGGTAATACCAATGAACAGCCCACAACAACTGAAACCCACAGCCCATTTGTGAACGATGGACAAACTGCCTTTTGCTTTGATCCCAGGTAACAGACCCTCACATGCCTCAACTCTCATAGATGCTGTCCAAGTTTGCAGACCCTACAGTTTCTAAACCTGTGCATTGTAACATGTGTTTGTTCTGCTGCACGGCCCCCTTTTGTCAGTATTAGTCGAGCAGCAGGCCACCCACGTCGCAACCAGACAGATGCTCTTTATTAGCTTGTGCTCCTGGTTTGCCCACATCATCACTTGACTGCTTATTAACATTTGCTTTCTCTCTCTCCCTTTTTTATCCTCCCTACCCTCTCCCATGTGCAGCATGGACATGAAACGATGTCCACTGTGTGAGGTCATCTTCCCACCCAACTATGACCAGAGCAAGTTCGAGGAGCACGTGGAGAGCCACTGGAAAATCTGCCCCATGTGCAGCGAGCAGTTCCCCCTGGACTGCGACCAGAAGGTGTTCGAGAATCACGTGCTCACCCACTTCGACGGCCACACACTCAACTTCGACTAAAGAAGTGGAGAATCAGCACATACAGTCTGCCTACACCGAAATAAATCACTCTGCACTCTTTTCTGCATGTAATGGTGTGAAGATCAACTCTTTAGGACTAAACTTTCGCTTTGTTACTTCAACTTAGAGAAACACTTTGAAGTGATGTGACATTTTAAAATGGCATTGTAATTCTGTGTTAATCACAGATACCGAATCTGTTTGCAAATCAGAACTTTTTTTAATAGATGAAAGATTAATTTGGATTTGAATAATAATTTAGGGGGATAAGACTGTTGTACGTGCATACACCGACTTAAAATTGACTCGGTTCTCACAGATCTGTTAGACTACAGGAAGTAACGAATCAGGGAAAGAAATAAGTGTTTACCAAACTTACATTTGACCCCTACAACCAAATGCTTCCCCACTACACATCACTGTACAAGTCATCTGCTCATCCTTTATAGACAGCAGCGTTGGTGCACTATATGCAGTCAGGGAGAAATCTTGTGTGATTACATCAAGACATGATTATACAGAATATCATCAAATCATCTATTTTAGAATAATTAAAGCCAATGATATTATGAAAACCTTGATACTTTGTGTATGATATAGATTTGTTTTCTGTTAGGTTTCCATTGTTTTGACTTTGATTATTTAGTTGGGATAGTGTCAGGACCCTTAAAATCTTCATATCATCGTCTAATGCATGCATGCTCCGCTTCTGTTCAATTTCCTTCTTTTGTTCCTTGCTTTTACAGTAATAAGTTATTTTATTCATAGACATGTTTCATTTGTTAAGTGAGTTTCATGTATCTAATATTACCTAATAAAGTCTGTTTGAAACTGATTTGTGTCCAAACACAGTTAATAAGACAAGAATCTTTAGGCACACATCAGAGGAACTTTTATTTTAAACGTAACAAAAGTTTCCATGAAGCAGCTTTTTGAAGAAATACAGTACATCACCATGAGTTTCTGCAAACAACCTCTGGCTTTGCCTCTACCTCATACACATTAAAGTATTGTTTGTTTTTTTATTCCCAGAAACATATGAAAATATAATTTAATGCACTTAACACATAACAATACATTCACTGTACACTATATCAAAGACTTCACCTCCATACTGGCAGTACAATACTGTCACAATTTTAAATTGGATTGTAGTTCCTTAACACTAACATCCATGCAGTGAAGATGTTATCTCATGGCTCACTGTTGATAAATCATCTAGTGGCAACGTGAGATTCTGCAGTTCATTATTTATGATTCAATGTTTGCTTAACTGACAAATTGTTATGGCACTGTAAGAGCCGCATATGTTTGTCTTACAACCTAACAGCACGACTGTAAGAATTTATACAAGACCCCTTTTTCTTTTATCCATGACAAGGACAATCACATGGATTCACATGACCCGGGTAAAACATCTGTATTCGGCTGAATTTGTCTGCACTTGTCACAATGAAGCCATAAAAAGATCTGTACTGATTGGAATGGTTTACAATTCAAGGCAACTACATAGAGAAATATCACAATACTGCAAACACTGGAGGTTTGGTGTACATCTTCGATGATGCAAAATTAGAACTTGCCATCTTTCTGCTCTGAAGGCCTTTTTACTCGTTCCGGCAGCTACTGTACAAACACCAGAAACGAGATATTGGCTAAAATGTGTATTTGTTGGCAACTTGTTACAAAAAGTGCTTCATTCCCTCACTTGTAAAATAGCAAGGAGAACTTCTTAAGTCAGGAAAGCAACCAGGAACATTAGGAACGTTGAGTTCCTGCGATCCTTGGATCAGAACACTTGGGCAGGATTGTGGTGCTGAAATGCTTGCAAACATCACCTGAGATCATCCTTTGGTGCTCACACACACGTGTTTGCAGTAAAACAGTTGAAAAAAAAAAGAAAAAAGGTTTGGAAATTTTTTTGACATGAAAGGCAAAGTTCAAAAGCTGATTATTAACGTCTGAGCATGAAACATGTACAAATGGTTTCAGGTTGGATTTCTGTTATACAACATACTTTTTTTTGTTTGCCTCTGTCACATTTTAGCACTTAACTGAGACACTGTATTACAGGCATGGTATTGGTGCCTTCTTCCTCAAATGAAACATCCAAATCTTTCCTCAGTTTCGACTGACTTCACGCTGCCTTTAAAGCAGGACGCCTTACATGCTAGACTAGCTTGCTAGGCCATTCTCTACTGTAAAACAAACATGCCATCATTGCCATCGAGCACCATGTGTCAAAAAAATTAATTCATATAGATAGAATAAATTCAATTCAATAGATATGATAGTTTGAATGTGCAAAATATAAAACTGTGAACTAGATAATAAAGATTCTGAATAAAAATTAAGGATCAATAATAAAACATTTATAACATGCAAAATATGAAAAAAATAGTGTCATAGAAAGAAAGAGAAGGACAGGGGGTCGAAGACGAAGGGAACAGGGTGGGAAGAAGAAACAGCTTTTGCTGGTGACAGTGAAGTTAAGATGATTGGGGAATGTCCTAAAGGAGAGTGCTGGTCGCTCACTCAGGCTCTACTGCTGCATCTTGCGGATGATGTCAGTAGAGATGGGTGGGTGGAAGTTGATGGTGTGGTGGCGGAGACCCTGAGATGTTTTGTAGCTCTTTCCACATCGGCACTTGAAGGGTTTGCGCACCCTTATCTGGGTTCGGTGGCCGTTCTTGGCATGATACTTGATCCCATTCACATTCTGTAATGAAGCAGAAAGTTTGAACAAGTTTCTGCAGGTCGTTTTCATAATTAGCATTGGCTGAGTTTCCCCACAGCTACACAGCATGGCCATAAGTATGTGGACACTCAAACATTACATCCATGTAATTGTTGAATATCTAATTCTAGTGATACGATCTGGCTCACAATGTTCTAATTAATCCTAAAGGTGTTTGATGTATCTGGGTCGAGTCAAGTTCTTCGGCACAAACTCTTTTCTGTATAGACTTTGACTTGCTTTGTGCAAAGGAGCATTGTCATGTTGTTTCATAAATCCCCCAAGATCTTGAGAAAAGATTTTAAAGCATACTATCCAGTCAATCACTGCTTTCTGTAGCTTTAAAGGGTAGGTTCACAATTTTTCAAGTCAGTTGGAACAACAGTCAGGTGCCTTAAATGAACATTGAAACATGTTTTGTTCGCAGTGATATTTCCTCCTGTTTTGGCTTTTGGAAGATTCCCTCCAATGTAAGTGATAGGAGACAAAATCCACAGTCCTTGTTTTGAGTGAAAATGTATTTAAAACTTTATTGGATGATACTATGAAGATATCTTCCACAGTTACAGGTCTTTTTAGTAAAAAATCCACTCTTTGTGTATCAATGGACTGTTTTCCTGTTTAGCTGCAGTGGAAGGATTGTAACTAGGGATGTCAACAGTTATCTGTCAATTGGTTAACTAGTCTGAGGTAAAATTTGAAGTGTGTAAATTAAGGTCAGTGTGGGACCTTTTCTTCCAGTAAGGAAACAAAGTCAAATGTAAGTTGTGTGATGCTACTCTTCAGTTTAGTAGTAGCACTGGAATTATGCTATACCACATTAAGAACAAGTACCCATCTGCCATGTCTGAGGATGGCTCGCTGTTGCAGCTAAAGATTATATTGATGCTAGCCAGGGGGAGAAAGTGTGATGTGCATCAGTCTAAGGCCGTTGCTCAGTTGGTGTGCTGAATGATTGTGACTGATAATGCTGTCAATCAGTGTGGTATAGGATGAGGGATTGAAAGAGCTAGTTTGGTACCTAAAGTTTGAGTATGTTATGCCATCAAGAGCTACTGAACACACTGAAAACACTTTGAGGAAAAGAAGGATGAGCTAAAAGTCAAGCTAACCAGGGCAGACATGTTAGCTCTGACCAACAACAGCTGGATAGCTCTCATTAATGAAAGCAACAACTGCTGGTTAATGGGTGTCTTTCGAAAGCAAAATTAACCTAAACTGATATCCCTAACTGTAACAAAAACAGAGCACTAAAATGACGGTAACTGGAAGAGCTGGCCTGATTTGACTAATTTTGGTTGGCTGCATATTAGCTTCAAATAAACTTTTAAATACACTTTTGCATGAAAGGAGGGCTGTGGATTTTGTCCTGCATTACTTACATTGAAAGTGCATTATGAAGGGACCTTGTAATGGTCAGCATGGACAGGAGGAATGATTACAGTAAGAAATACATGTGTCAATGTTCATTTGGGCATGTGAATCATGTTTTAGGATAGACTTGAAAAATTGTGAAACTATCCCTTAAGATAGAGTATGTGGACTGGGGTGTCCATATATATTTGGCCTTGTAGTGCATCTCTTACATAATTTTAGAACAAAAAGAGGACCCCACTGAACATAATTCTGTGGAAATAAAATGTGCTCTAGTTACAATATACTGTAGTTCTGCCACTAAACAGATGCCTAATGCTGCCTCAGACTAAGTCATTGCCCATAACCCTGTCATTCACGTCAGCAATGCAATTTTCTCAGGCTGCACATAATTTATCCCAAACCACACAGACCAGATGTGAATGGAAAATCCAGTAAAACCACACATTATTGAAGTGGACTAGATGTATGCATTTATGTTGACATGCTGTAATGCTCAACTAAGAACCAGTTTTCCATTGTCAACCACAAGGTATCTTCTGGTATTTTGCTTTTGACGTCCTTATTTCTGTAGGCAGATAAAACCACATATCTCACTTTGTTCTATACAAATGTATGAAGTATTCATGTTTAAGCCATACAGTAAGTCAGCGCTTCTCAGACTTTTTCTTGTCAAGGACTCCTAAACTGACACAAATTAGACCACGGAACCTCACTGAATAAGATTTTCTCCCAGGGTCTCCGATCTGATAAGATTTTTGTTTGTAGATGTTTTATTACAGAAAGTGCATGAAACCCATGATCAAAATAGTCATACATTTTTGCTGGGGACCATCTGGAACCCCCTCGAGGACCCCTGGGCGTCCACTTTGAGAACCACTGCAGGAAGTAATAAGGGGTGTAACAATACATCGCTCTACATCGATGCATCGATTCAATGATCAACTAGCCAATAGCATAGATGCAAAATGAAAACATCGATCATCATCTTTAAGACGCATGTTGATTTTGAATTGTATTCTCCTGGCATGTTGGTCTCTGGCCAAGAGTGCACACCTCCAAACAAAATGCAAGCGGTGCCATGGCAAACGGCCAGAAAAAAAGTCCATGAAGATATCCTGACCAGCTTTTTTCCACAAAAACTAAACCACAACTCTAAATGAGCGATGAGTTTCACTAATGTGATTTCACATTTCAGCAGCCAGCAACATGTCTGCAGCCAGAGGCAAGTCTATCATCAAATGCTTCGGACATACTATAAACTTGGCCACACAGAAATGCCTGCTGCTGCTGCTGCTGCTGCTTGTCTTTTGGGCAAAGTGATGCAGGTTGTCTCATTTTTCTACTGCAGCACGGTAGACAAGGCAGTTTTGAAAAAGAAGCAAAAATCCTGCTTTAATGTATAAAAATAGTGACTTAATGTACTTTCAGTTTTATTTTGTAGGATGTGAAAATTTTAAAGCTCAATGTATCAAAATGTGTCACTTTTTTTATTAAAAATGAATAGGCTTGACTAATTTTCATTTAAATGTCTGGTTGAGCTGTGATTTTGAAGTGATTTTGTTAAATCGGCATATAATATTGTCTTATATCGATCGCTGGCTCCTGAATCAAATCATAATTGTATCGTGGCAGACTTAGTGATATCTGCAAACATTGAGTCGTTGTCCATTGAATTGATATAATATCATATCGTGAAGAAACGACCTTTGGAGTAATCTAAGAGATGTTGAGTTGAACTAACCTTGTATCTCTTTTTACAGCCTGGGACAGGGCAGGCAAATGGCTTCTCGTCTCCTCCGTTCATGCACATGGAGCTGAGGATGGACTCAGAGCTGATGGCGCTCTCTGTGGTCCACGACTCATCACTGTCAGACTCCTCAAAGTCTACCTCCTCTTCATCACATTCACTACCTGTGGGAGGGCGAAAAACAGCCAAATGGTGAATGACTCAGTCTCAGGGCATCACCACCAGAGATGTAATCATACCCAACCATCTCCAAGAAGCTGTAATTTATGCACTCTTCATGACTAATCTTTGGCAAGTAGACCCTCTCCTTTGAGTCTTTAGGCTGACAAGCCTGAACATTTCTCAACATGTGCTTTGGGGCAGGGTTCCCATGATCTCCATTTTATGTGCGTTATGGTGCCCAAGTTTTCGGAAAAACTGAAATATGCCAAACGTGGGAAAGAATTCATGCATTTTATTGAGGTCTTAGGGTCAATCAGCTGCTGCTGAGTCATCAATTAATTTAAGACGTTAAGGCAGAAGACTAGCTGCAAAACCACATGAGCTAAAACATGACCGAACATTAAAAACTGCATACTTTAAAAAAACAAGGACATGACATTCAAATATTCCAAGAAAGCAAAATAATCCAACAAAAAACAACTTGTATAACATACACAAATAAGCTGGACTATGAGAGCCGTCCCAGATTCTCTGTAGCTTGAATATGAGCTGTGATAGAAATATGTTTCCTCAAGCCCAGCATTTATCTGCAGTTCCTTATTGTAAGACACGAGGAGTAAGACAAAAAATGAAAAATATCTTTAAGATGTTACCTACAATTTAAAAATGAAATATCACACAATTCAGTTCAAGGATCAGTATCAGGAGGATAAAAAAGCTGTTTGTAGAAAATAGCCAATAATATCATTTCATTTCAATCAATAAAATACATGTATGTTTTGCTATTAGATCTGAAAATATGATGAATAAAGAGGGCCAATATCTCTACATTATTTTCAGTTGTTACCACTGCTTTTCTCGCCAGTTACAGAGAGTGAGGCAAGGCATTCAAGGCATTTTTTGTGACTCTTACTTGATGCCTGAAGAGGACAATCACTCTTTGATTCATATCTCCTTCAGCAGTGTGGATGTTTGCTCTTAAGGTGTCTTGGAAATGAACCTCCAGACTGGAAAGTTCATTTACTTACTGTGACACCACTCTGCTTGCCTAAGCTGAGTGTGTATTTCACTGCGACTAAATACGAGGTGAGTGTGTCAAGAATGGTTACCTGTAGGCGTACTGCTGCGGAATGAAGAGGAAGGGGTTATGGGTGGGGTAACTGGGGGGGTGAGGTTTCCACTGGTGTGGCGAGGCGGAGTGGAAACACTGCTGCGACACAGACTGCCTGTCAGAGACAGAGACAGCTTGGGCTGCACCTTCTTCTTCAGAGTCTCGTGCTCTCGCCGTGCTGCATCTGTCATGAACCTGTGGTGAGGGATGAAAAGTTGGTCAGGGTTTGAAAGCTTTTCATTAAAGTAGGGTCTGTCATAGATTTGTCACAGTGGGACTGTCTTGATGTTGTGAAAGTTATCCTATTGAAGGTTTGCTATTACAAAACACATGCTTGTGCAAAAAATCGTTGGCTCCATGCCCATCAAAAAAAATACACAAGGGTTTATGATGGATAGCAAAGTCTTTGGTAAATCATATCATAAAAATAAAATGTTAACACAGAAATTGTTAAAGCAGAAGTGGAATTAACATATTAAGCGATAACCACATCAAGATGTATTTGTGAAGGCAGGGAGACAGCGGCAGACCTTCTTGTAGAATGGCTTGTTGCATAAGGCTTTTAAAACTATTCAAATCACCATATCAAAGACGACTGGGATGCATCCAGTGCAATAAAACAACCCAACTACCAAATACAGAAGCAATTCATCTAAGCAATCCACCAGATGACATCTGAAATCACTGGTGGAGCCTCATATGAGCAAACACATTACAGCAGTTACACTCAGTGATGTAGAGACTTTGATAGATAAATCTTTACAGGCCCAAAGACTAATAACATTAATGTCATAATTATTTAGGTGAATTTATGATGTAGATATACTTGTATATGTGTTACTGCATAAATAAGTGCAAACTTATTGCTAAACTGCTAAACTTTTGCTAAACTTACAGTACATTTCTTTACCTGTTGATATAGCTGAGGGCAACATATGTAGGCTGCTGCTGCTCCTGCTTCTCCAGCAGACGGGGGTCTGTGTCTGAGCAGATGAAGAAGACAATGGAGTGGGAGAGTTAGACACATACTGCACGTATAGACAGTGGCACAATGCTGTACTATTAGAACAGAATAAAGACATGTCACATTACAAAATACTGAGAACATCAGTGTGCTCAGTTTTCTTTTTCTAGCACTCTTTGTGCCGGATACCATCCTTCTCTGCAGAGACATCCCAACCAACCAGACATTAGTAATGCAGTGACAAAGACATGTCAGATCCTTTAGGCACATTTGTGATTTGTGATATTTGGATATATAAACAAAAATTTGACATGATCCCTCACCAGCTTCCCACCCACAGTCCTTGTTTTCAAAGAAACACCTGCACTGTTATTGGCAGCTTTCCCAGCAGCTCTCAGGCACAGAGGAAAGGAACGGCGGTGCTTCCTTAACAGAGTTTATTCATTTGGATGGGATTTTTTTTTTTTTTACTTTAAATGTTAAAACTGGGCTGGAGACAATGAGACACACTGATCAGTACAAACTTTCCGGTAGGTTTTTGGTAAAAAGACTAGGCAATAAGGCAATATTCAAATGTCTTGCAGTGGATTACAATATGCTGCATGCTTGAAGATTGACACTGTACCTTTAATCTTTGCTGAATTTATATACATCTGTGCCTTCTACAACCAGAGTCTACTTTTGCACCTGTATGTATAGGTCCACATTTTGTTTTCATACAAAAATGGTATCGTTCCTGTACCTTTATTCCTCTATTTTTGACTCTTAAAGAAGGGGGCTGTACACATTATACTGAAGTTTTGCACTCTCCTACTCAGTTTGCCCCTGAGCAGTGAGCAGCACTTATCACCCATCTGACTTTGTGGCAAACAGTAGCAGACTGTGGTTAAACTGGGTGAGACCCAGGTATGAATGTTCATGAATGTGATGAGCTATGCTGTGAAGGGGCATGAATGCCAACTAGTTGAATAAATGATAATAAAAAGTAATTGGGAGAAAAACCAAAAATGCGGGATATTGTGCAATATGCACTTCAATTAGTACAAACATTATGTCTTGCACCACTGTCTAGACTGTAGTCACTGTGGAGTAGAGGGATGCTGGGGTACCTCCACAATCTTCACACTGGTTACTTATGTAAGCTTAAAGGTACAGTGTGTAGGATTTAGTGGCATCTAGCGGTGAGGCTGCAGATTACAACAACCTGAATACACCTCCCCCTCCTAAATTCTCTACATGCTGAGACTCAGGAGCATGTAGGAGAACCTACAGTGGCCGCAAAAGAAAAAGACGTGAAAGACCCTCTCTAAAGCCAATGTTTAGTTTGTCTATTCTGGGCTACTGTAGAAACATGGTGGAGCAACATGGTGGGCTCTGTGTGAGAGGACCCCCTCCCTATGTAGATAAGGTAACGAAAATACAACGATTCTTCTTTTCAGCTGATTATACACTAATTAAAACATACTAAGAAATATTATATTACATTTCTGCCAAGTCCATTCTGATAGATGCTACTAAATTCTACACACTGCACCTTCAAGTTGAATTGGCTGCCCTTTGCTCTCTTTGCTGTATGATTAGGCTACTTCCCAGTTTGTGACACTGCTGTTTAAAAAAAATATATAACAAGAATGTAACAAAAGCTTCTCTACAGACACCACATTGCTCATACGTGACACATACTGTGTTTTCCATGCTGCTCTCCAGACATTCATCTTGTTCGGTGGTGCTAAATGTACAACAATCGCCAATCTCCACACCCTGAGGTGAAGCGGGCCTGACTTCAAACACTCTTCCCACTGCCATCCATGTGGGAGAAGAGAGATGCCCCATAAAACAACACTGTCTACCACTTACCAGCTGAGCCTCCCTGTCTGCCTCTGCCAGAGCTGTGAAAGACTGCTACCCCCATGTGGTTAAACATATTGCTAGTTTCCATCCACATGCTCATTTATACACAGCCGTTACACCTAAGGGTGTCTGTGACATTAAATTATAAATTTTGCAAAGATTAATAACTGAAGTGCAGCTTAAACAAAATCTGTACAATCAATGAGCAAAATAAAATCAACATGAGTCCACTCCTGGTTGATGTAATTGAAAAATGACATAAAACACATGGAAATAGTGTGGGCAACACCTTTGTGAGCTTATAATAAAACCCTGAGTCATACACAATTATTACTTCCACCTACAGCGTTGGGCTTTTTCTCCTGTTGGTTTGTTTGTCTGGAACAAAAAAACTAAAAATAAACTTGCTGGACAAAGACCACGTACCAACGGTTGGTGTTTGGTGTTGATCAAAATGAATATAATGAAAACAGAAACTTGACACAAAATCCCGTAGTTATTCCTGCAGGGGCAAGACTAGGGTTGGTTATCAAACATCAGTACCAGATGTAATTTGTTTGTACTCTTGATTATCAATAACTGTATTGAAAGTTTGAATAAAATAACTTGTCATAGTAGTTTTGTTTACTTATGCTTTGATTAGAGATTTCTGAGCTAAATCAGGAAAACAGCTTGTTGTAGACTCTTTTTGGTTAGGCTAAGTTTTTGAGAAATTGAGAAATGAAAATACAAATTAAATGGGGAAAAAAAGAACCACTCTTTAAATGTTTGAAAGATACTGAAATTGTATAAATTGAAGACACACACACACACACACACACACACACACACACACACACACACACACACACACACACACACACACACACACACACATAAAGGAAACACACAGCACAGACTGCCCTCTGTATTGTAATAGTGTATACTACTGACTTAATTCTGTCATGGAGGAGGTGAAAGGTGATGTTGACCAGTTAAACTCAAAGCAAGCCAAGTGTACATAAGACAAGCACACATTTTAGAGGTCTGACAGTAATTTACGACAACAAACCAATCACTCTCACTTTAAGCAGAAATGGGTTTGAAAAGACACAGGGCATCATCCGCTCAGTGCCTGAGGCCAAGCCGCTTGGTTGATGCTAAAAAAGTGGCAAAGTTTTATGACACTGGCAGGTAGGCTCTAGGAACAGCTCACATCTCAGTGCCTAGAGACTCAGGAGGTTTCTCTCAAGGTCTCAATCGTGAGCAAGTGTTTCATTAACAGCAGATTTATCCCCGGTGAGAAAGACAGCACACCTCTCTTTACTCTCCAGCCAAAGTCATGGAAACAGAGTAGAAAAAGACACGTTCATAACAGCACTATTCCCCTGCCAAAATCCGGAGGCAGTGCAGAGACTATTTTAAGCATTGTGTGTTCGTATGTGTGTGCATGAGTGTATAAGAAAATACCTCCTAAGATCTCTAATGAGCCTCCAGGAGTGTAATGGCAGTCTGCTCACAGACTGCTCAAACAGCGGTGGATCAATCTGTTCCCACACACTGTAAATCACACACACCTCAGGTGGGGCCTGGGGAGAAGGAGGCCTGCAGGGATTGGTTCCCCGCAGTCTCCGCTGTTCTTTTGGGGCCACCAGCAGTCAAGGACCAGGGTGAAGGCGCCTCAAGTAGAGATGAGAACCCCTCTAATCAAACTACACAGGTGGTCCACCTTGGTGGCCAAATATTTGAAACCTTCAGAGAAAGAAAAAAGGGGTCTTTATTTAGCGCCCTTAGTTTCCAAGGTAAACGATTGTTTACCTGCATAGTGAAAAGTGAGGTGTGGACAAGCAGAACAGATGAAGTATAATACATTAAGTATGTACTGTGTGTAATGATACTAGTCATTTTCTGATTTTTTAAATGTCTTAAGCACATATGAAGCATTGACCTATCTTTAGCGTGGGTGTGTAAAATGTTTCTAAAGGAGCTTATGCTGGCTGAGTGAGTGGTTGTAGTGTGTGAGTGCAGAAAACATACATGATGCAATAACTTGTTCTCATTAGGGCCCCTAGGAAACCAAGGGACGATCACACAACAAACCTTCCTAAGGCAATGGAGGAAGTGACGCCTCCTGCCCTCTCATAACGCCCTCCACGACCCTCACACAAACACATGTGCACGCACACGTATACACATACACACACATGTCCCAGACGCACAGCTCCCTCTCTCATTTCCACCATAGTCTGGCTCTCCCATACACCCTCATGTCCAAATGCACTGTGGGGTAGAGCAGAGTGGCGAGCATTATGGTGACATGTTTATGGCGGCTCTGATCAGCAGGGGACATTACCAGGAGTGGTGGCACAGGTAATTCATTACGATGTGACCTCTGAGGAGGAAATGAAACGGAGTCAAGCTCCATGTGTAAGCTGTCTTTACAGGTTACTGAAAAAACATGGGGAGGTTCAAATGATCCATCAAAAATATGTTCAGTACAGACAGCGACTTAAACATATACGCATGCACTAATTCATACACACATCCACAAAGACACGTTTGTACAAACACACAGATAAACACATGGGAACATATATTAAACACACACATTCATTGCTGCTTATTGTATACGTATGGTGCTAAGGTTTCAGTCATTTTTAAACAAGTATGCCATTCTTTTTAGGCTGCAGTTGATGATATCCAGCTCTTTGTGCCAGCATTCAGCATCTTTAAATTTGGACATTATTAGACTGTGTACAACACCAGTACAGCATTTGGTTTATGTTTTAATTACAGGTACTCAGTGTGCATTTATGTCACACTTATTAAGA
Source organism: Scomber scombrus (assembly GCF_963691925.1). Classification (NCBI taxonomy): domain Eukaryota; kingdom Metazoa; phylum Chordata; class Actinopteri; order Scombriformes; family Scombridae; genus Scomber; species Scomber scombrus. Next base: position 15,727,822 of record NC_084976.1, on the reverse strand, counting down.
ATAGTTTTTACCAGTTAATCAGCCAGGCTAATATACTGACAGACAACAACTTATTTCAGAAATATTGGTATCTGTGTTTATTTCAGGCTGATAAATATAAGAACAGAAATGCGTTTGAGGTCATTTAGAAACAGTGTCACCGTATAATAGTTTGTCCACCAAAGTGCACTGGCAAGTTAATAAACTGTAAAATGTCCCCCTCAGTAAATATTTTAGTCATAATACATAAAAAAGGTCAATATCTCTTCATAAATTAAATATCTTTTGGGCCATATTCATAAATGCAGGGGTGTTTAATACATTAGGCTTTTAAATGAAGACATAAACTATTTCAGAAAGAAAATACACAATTTTCCATGTGCAGCGTTAGGAGAGGAAACCTCAAATTAGCAGAATCTAAAAAAGACTGGACAATATCTGACGTTAAATAACATCATCCATTAAAGTATGTAAGATTTAGTAGCATCTAGTAGCAGATGAACACACATCGCCTACCCCCCCATTCCAAGCATGTAGGTCGCCATGATGATGATAATGATAATGATGATGAAATTATTCTTATTATGCACACTACTTAAAACATACTTCCATTTTAGTTTGTTCCGCTCGATGACACCAAATCTTACATACTGATGCTTTAAAGTAAATCACTCTTACTCTTAGAAGACTTTTCAACAAAACAGGCATCAAACTACATCCCAATGTTATGTAATGTCAACATTAGCAGTACATTATCTCCTATGAGCAATGTTGTATGGAGTACAGCAGCCCCTCATCTCCCAGTCATTGCACAGGAACAGGAGCAGCGGTGTCGGGGGATGGGGAAATGTAATTAGGCCCACCAGGTGCACAGATCAGGGAACTAGTTACTGCTTTTCAAATTTATTACTTCCGCGCAGTTTTTGGGGGTGCATACCAAAATCTCCTAAATGAGCCTCCAGCAAGGATTGGCAACAAACAGACCCATTGTTACTGAGCCTGGACACTTCAGGCCATCGTTACACCAGGCCCCAGTAGTACACACATGCACAGGTCTAAATAACACAGTCACTATTTGCTTCTGGTCTATAGAAGCCTGGTCGCTCAGTGACAAAGTAAACATTTCATTGGTTTAGTGTGTGTAGTTTTTCATACCACACAAGAACACCAGACCATTGAGGAGATCTTTCAAGCTTAATAACATGACTTAGGCTCAGTACTAAAACTTTCCTCTGGTTCTGCTGTTGTTTTCTGGGGCTAATTAGCATCTGCTCTCTTAAACTTGGCTGAAATCATTCACAAAGGTCTAAGCGGACCACCCAACACTCATATTATCACCTTAAGTTGGCTGCCACGACGGTGGAATGTAGGTGGATGAAAAATAGCTGCTTCATTTTAAGATTATTGAATCGTGAATGTTTAGAGCTAGAAATTGTTCTGTAACTGGATTTTATTTGATATCAGGTCCAAGCTTAGCTTTCAGAAAAATGAGTAACTCTTACTGCACATTGCTGTCTGTGTTCATTTATATTATAAATAAAAAAACTCTTAACATAAAGTTTGTTATCATCAACTGGAACCAATGAAATCTTGGGGCTTCTTTCAATACCCTCCTCAAAGTACAGTAAAAAAAAAACAATATGCAGTGTTCAAGTATAAGAAGTAACTGTAAATCTCAACTGTACACTATACTGTTAAATGAGACTGGGGTGTGAGTTTTGGTCTGTAATATCTGATTGTACAGGCCAGCTCCCGTTACCAACAGCAGAGCAGCGCCACCTCTTGTTCACAGACCTAACCAGCAGGCCGGCTGGGGAAAACAGGCACAAGAATGTTTGCTTGTTTTCCAGGCGCCTAATTATAAAGGAGAACGTGCTTTAAGCAGCAGGCCACCAGATGAGGAGGAAGACAGGCCAAATCAAGCACTCTGTCTGTAATTATGCTTCACAGGCACTTGGCACAACGCGCAAGATTTCGCACTTCTCAGAGTGGGCACAGGCCAGCGGACAAAGGAGGGGGGCAGCAAAGTTTTTCCACTCTCAGCCAACTAATTGCCTCATTATTCCCCCAATAAGTCATTTTTCTAAAGCTAACACCTCGGACACATGCACTTCACACAATCAGAGGGCAGAGGATATTAAAGGCAGTCAAGCAACAAACAAGAACAACAGAGACAGCTGGGCCTTGTCAGCTTCAATAATAAGTGTCTGAAATATTAGATTTGGTAACAGATGCAGGAACTAACAGTGTCAAACTGTGAGGAGGGGGATTCACTTAGATAAAAGACATAAAAACTTTAAACACAAGGAGCTAAACATCTCTACAAAACTAAAGTTGTTGTTTCTAAATGACTTTTTGCTGAGCTTTATTAAATACAGGGTTAAAGCAATATGGTATGGAGGATTGAAGCAGACAATACATAAATATTAAAACTAACAAAGTGATTAAAGGGAGCTTATACATTGGCAATACGACACTTAACACAAACACTAAGTTCTTAAAAACTCAAAACTATTTCATTTTCATAAATCTCTTAAGTAAATAAAAATATAATAAATTAGACCAGCATAAAAGTACCGTATAAATACACCTGTTCACAGCTTCTCTTTCTTTTCAAAATGAGAGAAACATTGCATTGAATTTCATATAAATAAAATGATCCCATACAGTGAATATAATATCACTAAATTTAACAACAAGCACATTCTCATTTATTAGGCACTAACTGGAATTAGCCATGAATTGTTAAATTATCAGAAAACAATCATAACACTTTATGATAAAACAGCTCAGACAAAGTTTTTATGGCTTGACCAATCATGACTGCATGGTCTTCACCCAGTGGTAGTTAACATTCTTGTTCAGCAAAAAAAAAAACAACAACCAAAAAACCAAACTAGAGGTGGTGCTGTTTGTGGTGGGACAGTCAAGAAGACTGTTGGTGGGTTTAGCATGTGAGCTGGTGAAGGAATACCTATCTTCATGTGGGATTTAAAATCATATGAATACAATTAGGAAAAAATATAATACATTTGAACTATTTTAATGACCATATGAGAGTTAAAAGTCACCCTCAACACCAGCAACACATGTCTGTCTCTACTGGTTGTACTTTCTTCTGTTTGTGCACAGGTAGTAGTAAATTAGTGAGCAACACTGATGACATCATTAAGTCTGGCCTATAACACAAGTCTGCATATTTAATTGACACAACCCAAGCTTGAATACAATTAGTAATGAATCAGGCATGTCTATAATATGTGTAACTGTTATGTTGCAGTTTCACACTTATGTTGGGTGACATACTTTTCAAAGGATTGCAATAATGCAAAATTCAATAACTGGCCACTATGTAACTATCAATATAATGGACAACACCACACATCCCTTACACAGCTTTCAGGTCAGAAAACAGACTTTCTTCAGTTTGTTACTCCTTCCTCTACATTGAAATAAGGACCAACACAGGAGGTCATTCCTGCCCACTGCATCAGCCATCTACAATGACTCCCCTTTGTGCAAGGAGGGGAGACTCATCCACTGAATGGCAATGCACTATGCAAATTGTACATTTAATTTGCACATTACTAGCAAAATCTGCAATTTGCAATGCACATTTTACATTACGTCTTGCTCATCTAGTACAGTATTTTTACTTGATTTTGTAAGCTATGTGTGTAATTGTTTTGGGGTTTTTTTTTCATTTATGACAAGGTGCTGTAACACTGAAATGTCCCTTTGGTGATATATAAAGTACTCTATCTATGCAGCGGTCTGTTTATCCATGTATGTATGTATGTATGTATGTATGTATGTATGTATGTATGTATCTATCTATCTAACTATCTATCTATCATGTTGTAGCCTAATATATAGCATCTATAAAACCTACCAAAACCAAATAGTGTGCTAAACAGTTATCAAGTTGCAATAGATTAACAAGATAACAAGATAACACTACATCATGCAATTAGAGAGTGGTTGGTTGCATCCACACAGTGTGAACTCCCTGGTGCAAACTAACACTTCTAAAGTGATAAATAAAACATGACATGACAGTGACTTGCTTTTAAAAGTGCATAATTGCTTCCAGCAAGTTGTATAATTTAACCAGCCTACAGTATGCTGTCAAGCGGATGGAAGCCAGCACAAAATAACCCAAATAATCAGTGTTCATCACTTCTCCACTTTTCAATCATTGACTCTTGTTGACTGCAAGTTGACTCGCGACCCTTCAGGGCAGCTCTGCGCGCGGGCCTCGCGCTGCAATAATGTTGCACGAGCGAACCGACGAAGCGTAAAGAAACAGTCTGCCTGTCGAGTGTTTTAGTGCCGGTGGAGCAGCTACCTGAACCGAGATACATCGTTTATACCGGCTCGCGGGTGTTGAACAGGAACTGCAGTATCTACACAGACACATCAACAGCCACCACACCTAGCAACAGGGTTGTCAGGACGCAGGAAGTAACTTGCTAGCTCGCTAACTTAGCACCTCTGCTAGCTGCAAACCTCGGCCATTGCAGCCTGCAGCGCTCACTACTTGTCGGCTCTTACCAATGTGGTTATCCTCGATGTGCACGATGAGCTCGGCCAGAGAGTCGAAGTGAAGTCCACAGCCCCCGAATCTGCAAGCGTTGGAAAAGAAAGAAGCAGCGGCGATGCCTGTCATGGTCGCTGCTGCATTGGAAATGAGGGCAGGCAGCAGCAGCAGCTAGCAGCGGGGAAACAGCAGGCGGACAGCGGTTTAACAGCTGGAGCAGCAGGGGTGGTGCGCGGTGACTTTTTCCGAGCTGCGTCAAAGTAGCAGCTGGAGAGAGACGACGAGATCGGAAGTAAAGAGGCATGGCCTTCATATGAAAAGTGCAAACTGTACACAAGTATACACATATTTTTATCTATTAATAGTGAACTATATACACAAAATCTTACATTTTCAACCAACAGTTTTCAGTATTTATCAATCCCTTAATCATATCTTTAATCCTAAAATCATCTTTAATGATTTTTTTGGTTTAAAATGTACAAAACACTACTTATACTAGGTTTAATAATAATGATGATGATGATTTTAAAGTTAAATAATGGTTTTCTAGAGCCCAAAGTGTAACAATTGTTATTAGGACTATTGTGGCCACTTACCTGCCTAAAAATCACTTTAAATTACATCTGAACACACTGTGAAGCTGCAACCATAATTAATCAATAACCATAATTCAACTCAGCTAAATTTCATGTTATTCTAGCAACTAACCCAATTATAATGGTAAACCAATGAATCAATTAACAATTTCAGCATAACTTACCTAAATATCACGTCACTTAGCAACCACTTTGTTAAGTTGCTTTTTAAATGACTCTCATAATAAGATATAATTAAACAATTTACATTTTATAAACATTTTAAGTGACTGTTGTGTCTACCAGGATACATTCTCAACCAAAATAGTGAATTTATCAAATGAATAAATGGGCAGAAATTGTGGTTCATGGTATGAATAAATAGAGCATATCAGCAATGGTACAGTTTTTCTAAAGGCTATAGGGAAGGATTTCCAGTGCCTGATGCCAAAGTGAAGATGAAAAAACAAATCTTTACGTCTAAATCTGTTTGAAAAATAGGAATGCTGAGTTTGATTTGCTGAGTTTGATTTGTAAAATTTTGAGAGGAAGTTGTATTTTTTAGATTTTGTCTCACTTGACACATGTACTCAATGTATTCAGTGTTGACAGGATGGAGAAGAAAGAGGGAGGATCAGGAACTGATTGGCATCATCACTAGGAAACTACCTACTGAATCCTCTCACCTTTTCAATGCCAATGTCACATGTCACAATTCACACAACAGTCCAACAAAATTTTAACCTGGTGTTTTTCCTCAATTCAATCTAAATCTGAATATCTGTCTACTTTTAGTCTTTTTTTCACACTGAAATTAACTATACATTTTTTTTAAAAACAATATGCAATTATCAGTATTTTTGTCTGTTTTTCAGTGTTAGTGATACAGTTGTGTCATGGAATTGGGGGACACCCTTAGATCAACAAGTAGGTTAAAAAAAATGTTATGGCCACAGTGTGGCAGTGTTGGTCAGTACATAAATGTGTGTAATGTTTTTGTTCAGGTTCAGTATCATTAAAACCTATTCATACAACATGAGTTGATGGCAGGTTAATTTTATCATTCAAGTTTGTGGTAGAGACTGGCTGGAAATATGGATATTATGATATGTTATGTGCTGTTATCAAAAGAGGCCAATTTCTATATGAATTCAATTTTGAATGTAATGTCACAGAAAATAAACAACCATTGGTTGTGGGTGCAAATTCCTCTTAAAGTACAACTCAGATTAACAGATATTTAATGTCACATTAATTACAAAATGCTAACCTGTTTTTTCCCCCATCTGTTTTCAGTGGACAGAGGGAGTGATGCACAACGTAGATGTATACAAAGATTAAAGCATATCATCTATATGTAGGAGGTGAGTTAACAGTGAGTATTTAGTTATTTTATACGTCTATAAATGTAGTATGTCTTTCTACAGACGCAGACCAGCTGCAAATGGTCCAGAACATGATTATAAAAATACAAAATTACAGTAAGAAGATTTACTAACTTTGACTTCTCCAGTTACTTTTTTTTTTGCATTTGTTGGCATGGCTGTAACCTTGAGTCTGTGCCTGGTTATGGTGTAATGGGTCATCACTGGGCCCAGCCCATTTTAAGATCAGGCACCACAGTGATGGTAAAACTATTTTTCCAGTTATGCTTGACAACTCTGTGGGATATTTTTTGAAAGCATTACATCATACAGTCTCTTGTTTGAGGAAGTTGATGGGTCTGTTTGAAACGCTGGCACTGCTGCCAGTTATTTATCAACGCTTCATTTTCGATGAGAGTTGCTACAACTGATCATCACTCTTCAGTTTGTTATAGCCCATAAACATAAAAGAAGTAATAGATGCATTTGTCATTTCAGGCACTAGAGATTTACTGAATAGATGGTTCAGTGTGGAGATACATGCAGGCAAAGTCACGTTTCACTGCTGTTGGTAATTGACTAAACCCTATTGCCCTCTGTGAACTACCCAACAAGTTTGAGCTCTCCAACAACTGAAATACTCACTGTTAAATAGCTCGATACACTCCCAAATGCTACAATAAAGAGAAGCCCCTGAATCCTTCTTTTATAATTTCTCTGGTTTGGTGCTTCTTTGGGCATGTATTCAAGTTCAAACTATCATCATATTTATTTATGCATATTTAACAAGGACAAACTAAAACTATAAAAGATATTGCTGTTCTTATGATCCATGTATATGCCACTTTTCAAAATCACAGTCAAAGAACACTTTGCACATCAATATTATAAATATCTCTCTGCCATAATGTAGACAGCTGACATACAGCAGCCTAGTCCAGATGACTAAAGAGCGATGTATCTACCCACAAACGGTTAGCACAGAGGGCATCATGCTGCACTATTATAAATCTACAGAACAGTCACACAGACAGCAGCATTCACCAGCCACCTAATGTAAATGTTACAGGGTTGAGTGTTTGAGTGCAGGGAATGTCACTGAGGTTATCTACTGGGAACCTCCCAGCATGTTTTGTTGAATTAGGCTTACAGTTCCACCAGGACACAAATCTCCCACTCCAGTGTTTTTTTATTTATTGCAAAGTTGTTGTTTTTTTCTTTCTAGAGACTCAAAATGATAAGATTAGTCAGTAACACATATATTAAACTGTTAAAGTACAAAGGCTAATTTGATTGTTTAAACAAAGTATATACACGGTTCCCAGAGTTTATGTTGAAGTTAAACTTAAGATTTCTACAAACTTAAACAGAATTTGTATGACTGCACCAATGGTTTGCTGTATACTGGAGCAACATATGTTAGATCAGAGCATGAAGAATGAATTAATGACTATGCAGTGTTTCCTGATCTCTAACCTCAGTTAACACTTCTTACTCATCTCCACCTCTTCAGCAGTCCTGAAACCAAGTTACATCAACTATGGGCTAAGTCTTGGGGATTTCTGTGACTTTTTAAATACTTGTTAATCAATCTTGGACTAGTTGTATGTATGTTAGACAGTTTCTCAGCCACCCTGCCCCAACAATAAGAGATGTTACAATAACAGCAACACTCCCACAGGTTAGTGGCTTGAAGTTGAAGGACAGTCAGTTAGTGAATTCGTAAAGAATCCTAATGAATTACCCAGAAAATGCAGCAGATTAGTTTTGCTTAATTAACAGTGTAATTCAAGAACTAGATCACTTTACACAACCAATGGACTTAAATGTCTATCTGAAGTCTGGCTATTTATAAGGTCTGAGCCGTTATTGGTTTAAGATGTTGTTTCCGTTCTTCCACAGTATTTATACCAATAGCAAACACCAAATCAGCTTGCATGTTGTCAGAGTGTGATAGGTTGATTCTGCTGAGTGAAAACTTTAATGAAATATATAATAATTAAAAAGCAACTTGGCATATGTCTTTTGGGGAAAACAAACTTGATTATCAGCCACTGTGAGTATTATTTGATTTTGATCTTACATTTGATTCAAATTTCTCAAAGTTTCTTACCTTAAATTGAGATTTTTTAAATTTTAAATATGTCTGTCTTTCTACTCCAGCACACTTACACTTAAGATACTTAATGATATATATCAGAAGTGAAGAAAACAGAACATGCAGTCATATATGTAAATTGAAATGTTACATGAAAAAAGAAAAAAAGACATTAATCAAGGCAGCCCCTTTCAATCTTTGCTGATTGTACAAGTATTTCTGGAGATTATACAGGTTTTTTTTCAATTTGTTTGTATGTTGTACTGCATGAAACTACTTGTTTTTTTTTAGCATTTTGTTTAGCCTGCTGCATCGTTTGTAGCTGGTGCAACAAAGCATTCTCAGAGGTGCAAATCCTCCCAAGGTGATCTTACTCAAAAGCATTGCACAAAGGCAAAATAATAAAAGGTTTAGTATAATATAGATCAAATCTGCTTTAGTGTGGGTCACTGACCCAAACTGTATCAGCTCTTTCCAACCTTAATAGTCCGCTCCTCTGGGAGCATAATATTTGGATTGGTTGGGTAATATATTGGCAATAAAGAGACAAAAGGATGTCATAAACGTTGATTAAAGCTCCGGTTAAAAGACAGAGGCGGAGAAGCTCTGAGTTATGAGGGCTTTTCAGACTGCGTTATTGTTTCAGTGACAGAGCTCTTAGTGCGTCTAGTGGAGTGGTCGCAGGCGAGTGGTAAACATCCCTCAGTGTGTGAGGAGTCATTAATCCCTGGAGCCAAAGATGGCTTCACTACCAGTGTCTGTGGCCTGAGAAATCACAGCCAGTTGGCACCAGCAGGTCACACAAAGTGTCAACATAAATGGTTTGTACTCAAAAGCTGTTTAAATCTCTTCTAATGTGCTGCAGCTAAGGCTCACATTTCAGACAAGACTGTGTGTTTCACACGTCCCAATTTATTTGCATACAAAACTGTTAATGATGCATGGAAAATTATATATCTATCTGGATGGAAGATTATCTATCTATCTATCTATCTATCTATCTATCTATCTATCTATCTATCTATCTATCTATCTATCTATCTATCTATCTATCTATCTATCTATCTATCTATCTATCTATCTATCTATCTTTCTATCTATCTATATGTACACATATATATATATATATATATATATATATATATATATATATATATATATACATATATATATATATATATATATAGCACAGCTTTAATTATTTGGAATATGAAAACTGTCACCATGGCTGGATTACCAACATTGCAAAGTTGATATCTGCTCCAGACCATCCTGGCTTAATGTGTTCACACTGGTTTGTGCTACTTTAAGTTGAACTAAAGCACAATATAAGCTCATATGATAAGGACAATACTGCTGTATTTTCAAATAAAAAAAAGAGGGTGCTATGCATCAAAATCTACTTGTTAGACATTGGTTATCTATAGTTTTGTGCTGGCATGATGCATCTTTCACAGTTAATGTGTTTGATCAAATGACCATGTAGGAGGTCTGGGGCATGTAATATCCCAGCGTAGACAAAGTGCACACATTTGACAGAGGTGGCTGTCCAGCTGTGGACATACAGGTGAGTCATCATAGCTTAATATTGCTTAAAACACCCTCATGAAACGAACAAGAGAAAAGGCAAATACTTTATACTTCTTTCCTTGTGTCTAATTAATCCAATATGTCTTTTCCACAAAAGACATTTGGATGTGTCACAACAGGAAAAAACACAGGTATAAATGATAAAAATTAATGATGGTTGAATTCCATTTAACTTAAGTTTCACATACTTGGTATTGTGCGTGCTGGACACATTGTCATGGCTTACTGATACACTTGAATAGAAAGGAGCCATCATTAATTTTATGAGTAACATGTGCTTTTCCCCTAAGTGTCTGCTGTGAAAATTACTATTTTACAGGGATATTTGGTAAGAGTGGCTCCTTTGTTTATGATCAAGCTGGGAGTATAAATAAAAAAGGTGAATTTTCTCATTAGTATGAGTCAAATTGGCGACACACATTTCCAGTAGGCTTGAGGATTTTCTTTTTAATTATTTTTTTTTTCGTGTTACGGGATGAAGTGTGTGATTGAATTTGTCTCATTTCATACACTCACACACAGTCGACTGAAGTCACTTTGCATATGGGACAGTTTTGAGTGAGAGGGAGTCTGCAAAGTGCAGTTACTTATTTGCATGGCTAATTGGTCAGATCTGGAGATCCAGCTTTTTTGCACCACACCCACTTCAAGTCCAGCAGTGTCCGTCCATGCCTCTCTCTTGTGTATGCGTGCGTGTGTGTCTGTCTGTGTGTGTGTGTGTGTGTGTGTGTGTGTGTGTGTGTGTGTGTGTGTGTGTGTGTTAGTGTGCGTGCGTGCGTGCGGGTGCGCATTTGCAAACTCCGCCCCGCTCGCGCCGCCTCCAAGCGGACCGCAATGATTTAGAAGTTCAGGAATCCCACGTGACGTCACCCGGGGGTGACGTTATGCTTCTCTAAATAGATCGTATTGTAATCTTTTCTCAGTCCAACGTGGTTTCTTCTGAGAGACTGCTTCACATTTTCTACACTTGTTTGGTAAGTTGAAAACCTTACACGATCACGCAGAGGACGGTGCACGCGCCTGTGCAGGTTTGTTGTGTTTGTTTAAAAAGCGATCCTTGTTACTTTTTCTCCTCCTTTTTTTTTGTTCATGCAACAGCTTGTTTTGTTGTTCGCTCCAGTCTTGGGACGGGATGTTTTTTTTCTTCTCCTCTCTTTTTAAACTAATTGATGCATGCAACTAGAAGATTGAAAAAGTATCCGTTTATTAGAGTGGCCGCATTGTCATGTCACTTCGGTGTCGGCGTGTTGGTCTATTTGACTGTTGACTGTTGTTGAAGTTGAACGCGGAGTCAAGTGGCCGCTGCTGCTCAGTCTGTCAGGTAGCAGCAGAGGAGACAAGTCTGCAGGAATTCATCTCAAGCCCGACTGAAAAACAGAGAGGAGGTTATTGCAAAGGTTTTTCATTGCATTTCACACAGCTTTTCTTTTTCCTGCTGTTTTTTCTGTTTTGTCCCAAAGCTCTACAGCTGGCTGCCTGCATCATTGTCATGCCTGTCCCATGTCGAGATACGCAGAGCCGGTGTGTGTGTGTGTGTGTGTGTGTGTGTGTGTGTGTGTGTGTGTGTGTGTGTGTGTGTGTGTGTGTGTGTGTGTGTGTGTTTGTCCCGGCGTGTTGCGGTTCACCAGTGATCGTCTGGAAAATGATAGCCCGGTGGTTTTTTGCTGTCATGTCAGTTTAAAAGAAAAGAAATGATTGTCCTGCTCCGAAGAAATGTGCGTTTCCATTTTCTCTTGAACAGCAGTGTGACCAACATTACGTCATTCTGCAGGCCAGTCGATATCTGATTAACCGCTGAGATGTTGAGGGTTACTTTTAGGAGGGTTGTGCTGACGAGGCGCGCTTTGTGGCCGCGGCTTGAAAAAACACAACAAAGATGTTTTAATCATTTGATTACTCTCCGCTGTCATTATGTTTATGTGGCACATTATCAATAACCACTTGTTTCCCATGAACGCTGCTTTAGTGCTGATGAATTATTGTGCAGGCTTCCAGTTTTATTCCTTGTGTCCGTTTTGGTTTGTTGTAATATTAACAGTCTGACACCTCATAATAATAACAGCTTTAAGTTTGATTATTATTTTGTGGATAGTTAAAACAGAATTAGACGGCCTTTTGTGGTGGAAAAAGACAAAATTCCCTACTGGACTTCATTAGAATCAGGCGAATCTTTATAAAAGACAGTTTGAGAAAAAAAGCTGAAAACAGATACTTGTCAAAAGTTTTTGTTTGTTTTAAATGATCTTTTCCTATTAGAAGTTAACAAATGCAACTTAGAATTATCTTTAAAAATAAATAAATTATAATAAACCATTGCTTAGTTTGTTGAAATATTAAAAAATAAATAAAACTAAGTAACAAATAATTAGATAAGATAAATAAATACAAAATAGCAAGTTCTGTAAAGTTACTGATGCCACATCAAAGTTACAGGATAACTAGTGTTATACAGTAACCTTGATGCAGATTTAATTCTTCCCATATTTCCTACAAGTATTCGGCTTGAATGTGATCCAACTGCTCACTGCAGCAATGAAATGTGACCTGCAATGAGTTTATTTGTTGATGGTTGTTGCATGTGCCCAAGGTGAAACATTCCTCTGCTAATGATTGCACTAATGTAGAGGAGGGGGGTCAAATGACAGGAATCATAACACCAGTCATGAAGTTCAATCAACAGTTTATTTCATTTCATTATAGGCAAACATGCTGCATTTATGTTGTGGTTTTGAAGTGTACATTTTGAATAGAAATACAATCAAAGGCGTTTTTCTCTTTTCAAGAAATTGTATACAACTTAATCAAAGACCAGAACAACGTTAACCCTGCGAGATTTACATGTGTGGGAGAGAGCAGTAATTGATAGCTATTGAGGTTTACGTTTTGACAGTCTTCTTGTCACACATTCAGTTCAAGAGCAGAGGTTCAGGGCAGACGTAGTCTTAGAGGGCCATGTTCCCTGCCTCAGGGATCGCTGTGATCCTACCTTGAACTTGTGCTGTCAAAGGCCTAGGCTATGGGGAGCTGGAGATTCGAATTGCTGCGCATGTTTATGCTTGCTTTAACCCCATATGCCTTTGCACCCCAACCCCTCTTTTACTTACCATATTGTTTAAATTCTAATATGCGGTCTACCTGGAGAATTACTCCCCAGTTCCTCTTGAAATCGAACTCTGGACCCCTAATCCTTCCCCTCGCTCACATCAGGACATAGTTAATGTAAAGTGTAACCAAATTTCCTCCGCTAAACTAAAACATCTATATGAGAACCAAGTGCCCCTTCCAAGGAAAGGGCGTTGAGTACTGATAATTGGAAGTGTGAAAGCTATTGGATATTTCACAGAAGGCGTTCACAGAATTAACCGTTAAAAGTTTTGTGCCTCATGTGGTTTGAATTTGCTAGTAAATGTGATGAAATGATCAAGCCTGATTTGAGGAAAAGGAAGTTAAATTCTTGCATTCTGTCCTAATAGTCATGGAAACACTTTGTCTTTCTTGTCATGGTTTTTTAGATTTGTCAGAGTTGGTGATTTATTGTAAAGTTCTAGATGAAGTGACTTACTTTAAATGAATTCAAGAAGAATGCATGAATGACTGTAGCAACAAAAACTGTACTAAAAGCAAACTGCATATGAGATGAGAATGGGGCTTAAAATGTTGATTCAAGGTGAACAACCAGCTGTGTGTCTTGAGACTTTTGAAGCACGGAACTAAATGCATGCATCATCTGTCTAGTGTGGCTTTAGAGTTAGGACCAGCAATGTTAGCCATGTTTGTTGTGTCAAAGGAGACCAGGTGAGTTTTTAGGGGCCCTTTAGAAGAGACGGCAGGAACTGGTGACAGAAAGAGAGACCAGGGCTCATTTGCTCTCTGACAGAGAGACCCTGTCCAGACCCTGTTCTGCAGGCTCAGTCATGAAGTACAGCTTGTTAGGAAAACAGCACTGCTTAGCATAACACAATATTTGAGTGTTTTGACTGTGCTTGAGGAAATAGTCTGTACCCATGAAAAAGACACACATGTACGTAGTGTATGCAGGTATTCATGTTTGACACGTGACACACGGCACTGGCTTGAATTTTTTGATGTTTCTCAGTATTCGTGAGTTGATAGGAAAGGCAGTGAGTGATTCATTTCTGTATTGTCGATGTTTCAGTCATCGCCAAGAGCCTACATGATAAATAACCATACACTGTTGCATCACAACTTTGAAGCGTCAAAAATAGAGATTTATAGTGTTTTTATGCCATCTTTCCTTATGAATCCAGGTACCTTTTGAATTGTTTGTAAAGGCTTAATTTATATATTAGAGCACAAAATGAGTATATTCAATAAATCATTTACTGCTTTCAGTGGTCCCTGAACATCTGGAGCCTTCGTGTTTGGTGTTTGAATGCTCTTCACTTTTTTGCACGTCCCATAGCAAAAGACATGCGTGTTCGTATTGAAAAATAGGCCTGTTAATACTGCTGGTTTGGAGCTGGTGTTGGCCCATAACTGCTGTGCTGTTGCTCGGAGAGAGAGAAGGAGGAACAAAGACTACCTTAATTCTTGTTGTTGGACATCTGTCAGAATGTGCTGCATCTGTAATACTTGCATGATGTGACTGCTTGCTTAGACATTGTTTGTCAGTGATAGTACAGTGTACAGTATATAGCATTATACTAGACAATCAAGATGTCAAAATATGCAACATACACTGTGGCACAACAGCCAGCAGTAGCCAAGTATGATGTTAGAGACAAAGCCGGGGGATTAAGTGAAAAGAATACTCAAATATCGTTTTTTCCCCCTGTACTTTACTCTGCTGAGTATAATAAATATTTTCAACAAAACCCATTTTTTTAATAATTTAATAAAATAAGCTAAACTTTTCAAATACATCAGAGTTTAAGGTTGTTTTAAAATGTACATCTTAACAAGAATTTTGCTTAAATGAAATGCAGCTTTGAGTTATTATTAGTATTATTATTATTGTTCAGTTATTCAAACTATAATGGAATGATTTAATTAAGGAAATCAAGTATTAAAGAATAAGTAATTAAATAATCTGACTCAGCTTTATTAGCATTGAGTACCAGACAGCTTTATGTATTCTCAGTATTTGAAAAATACAGATGGATCCTACCTCCTAAATCATATTTTTTCCTCTCTAGAATTATGCAAATACATGTCTACTTTTTGCCTAAAGGTTTGAACAGCAGTTGCTTTTAGCAGTAACAATTATGTTAGTTATAAAACTTTATGGTTAAAATGCGAGTGAAGCATCATGCATGCATCATTGCATTGACTGAATGAAATGCACATCAAAGCCTATAAATTGCACATCATTAGCCTTCGTTTGATATTAAGAAGCAGTTATAATGCACCTGTCATTTCTGTTGTTTTTCTCACTGAATATGTGCTCAGTGTTTTTGAGATATTTTTAAGGTGTGTTTGTTTGAGTTTCTATAAGTGAGCGAACAGACAGGATAGCATTCACAGAATTTGTAGGCGTTTCATTTTTATATGTCTTTGGTTTGTGGATTTTATATTTTTTTTATATAAATCATAGGTATGAGAAATCCCCTTCTTCTGGGAAAGTTTGTCCTCTCTTTCACTTTAAATTATCAGAGCATTTAAAACGATAAATGAAGCTATTTTACATTTGACATGATGCATTGCTATGGCGGAAGGGTAGTGAGCAATTACTTACAAAGCACACATTTGGCAGCAGCAGCAGGTAAACAAATATATTGTCCTTGTATTTGTGGGTTTTAAAACTGTCTCTTGTGTTTAAGGCTATTTTTCAGCAAATGAAACTGCACCTTCTGCCTATCCCTGATGCTGTGCTACTCTGTCACCACTTCCTTTTTTCGTTCTCACCATGACATGTACTTATAATCAGAACAGAACAACTGAATTAAATCTTTAAATGATTGCTTTGTGACTGAAAATTAAAATATCATGTCAACTGAGATTTAAGTAACTTCAATTAAACATTTAATTTGTAGTATAGGCAAATTAGAGAAATGTTATGTTTTCACATATAGTAGGCAGAGCAATGCCAGAATGTATATTTGCCAGACCGAATTCTGTCACTTTGTGGTGACAATAAACATTTGATGACAGATGTTTAATTGTAAATTTCAACCATTCTCATTGTTCCAACCCACATTTAAGCTGAAATCCATCACAGTTGCCCCAGAGGTATATACATACCTCTGTCGGCCAGGCGGAAATGAATGTTGAATGAGTTTAACAACATTGCTACAGTGTAGCAGTACATTCCTTTTGTTGATATATAAATGGCTTAAGAGCAAGTTATATTCAATTTGATTATGTTTAATGAAAAGACTAATACAACTATTTAAGTATGTTGTATTGTTTAAATAATGTTATAGTTCATAAAAGAAGTGTCAAATTCGAATCCAGTTTCACTTAAAACACAAAATCTTAGCCTTAATGTAATTTCAGTGAATCCTAGAATATTATAATGTGACTGTAACTGCAATGGCAATTTTATGTCATGGGTAACACAAAGAGTTTTCCTCTTGGATGCTGTTGGGGAAACTTAAGTCATTCACTTCCTCTCTTTGCTTTCCACTTTTGTCTCTTTTTTTTGTAGCTTTATGAGAAGTTGGCCAGAGTAATGAACTCAGACCAGGAAAGGCCGTTTATTTGCAACGCTCCTGGCTGTTCTCAGGTGAGTGTGTCAGGACAAATCAACACCACACAGTGCGTGCGTGTGTGTGTGTGTGTGTGTGTGTGTGTGTGTGTGTGTGTGTGTGTGTGTGTGTGTGTGTGTGTGTGTGTGTGTGTGTGTGTGTGTGTGTGTGTGTGTGTGTGTGTGTGTGTGTGTGTGTGTGTGTGTAATATGAAGAGGAGTAGAGTGTCCTGAGGAGTAGATTACTGCCTCATGCATCAGGGAGAAACAGAAGAGCATGGAGCTGAGTGAAACACAAACTGTAAATAACACTGCAGGTGTAAAAAAAGTGCTCTTTGAAGTCATCACCAAGACTGATGCTTTTTTAGGATGTTTAAATGTAAAATATGTCATATTGGATTATTTTATATATATATATATGTATACATATATACATATATATATATATACATATATATATATATATAATTATGTATAGGTTCATTTTTAAGTTTCATAATGGGT
Source organism: Scomber scombrus (assembly GCF_963691925.1). NCBI lineage: Eukaryota > Metazoa > Chordata > Actinopteri > Scombriformes > Scombridae > Scomber > Scomber scombrus. The sequence continues at coordinate 15,710,523 of NC_084976.1, read as the reverse complement.
TGATAGAACATTTATTTTCCTTTGTACACATAATTGATATAACACTACTTTAAAAAAAATCCACAGCGTTTCCCGACCGAGGACCATCTGATGATACATCGACACAAACATGAAATGACCCTTAAGTTCCCCTCCATAAAGAACGACAACATGTTATCAGGTGAGTTACGGCTACATCAATACAAACTTACACAGTACCTCAGGAGGGTTTATTTGCAGGTGTGTGCCTCTGTGACTCATTCTCAAACATACTTGTCTATCATCAGAAAACCTTATGGCTTGTCTATACCAGTTGTTTACAGTAAGTCATGTGACACACCTTTACCTTGCAGCTCAGCTATAATCAGTGCATTTGTGTACACTTTTGCAGGAAGAAAAGATGCTGATGGTGTGTATAAGCTGTAGATAACATACTGATCTGCATTTTAATCTACTGTTTGAAAAGAAACATCAATTTCTTAGTCTGTGTACTGCATATCTAGGTGTCAAACCAAGGGCAATTCATAAGTCTAGATAATCCATTTCTAGAAATTGTCCTGCCACACTAGACAACAGTACTCGCTGGTCTAGCCATGCCACTGAGATTGTGTCTTCTTTATTATTTACACTCATTGGACAGCAGGATCGGATTCTCTAGGCCGGGTGTCCTTATCGCCTGTTGTCTGAGTTACAGCTCTGGCCATCTCTCTTATTGAGACCTTGGACTCAAGATAAAACCATCAGTAGTTATACTGTAAGTCAGTGGGGTCAGGACCCCAAAAAAGGCTCTTTGGTTGTATCAAGGTAGGACAAAATACTGTCCCATAAAGTTACATTTATTTTCAGGCTTCTTTTTCTTGTGAAACACTATAAATTATTTGAATGAATCAATCTGACAAGGAAAAATTATCCTTTGGTTGAGATATACACCTTTTGTCAAGGGGTTTCAAGTAAGACACTGCTGTTTATTAGAAGCTCCCAAAGGTTTGGTAAACACTGCTTTGAGTCACATTACTGTTAGAGGTCAGCCACAGATGTTAAAATTCTCTTAGCTGGTAGGCCAGTTTTAAAACTCTTTGCACTGTAATTTCTGACCTCATCATCACTTCCTGTTGCTAATATTTTCATTGACTCATAGGTGTTGTCCTCAACTAAAAATTGACATTACAAATGTTTTTATTTATACGAATTACATTCTCAGCAAAATGGAAAAAGAAAACCTTAAACTGTATTTTGGGCACACAGGTCATCGTGAAAGTTTGAGTCAATCCCCAGTCTAGCCAGAATGGATAAACATGCCATGAAGTATGCTTTTAGCCTTTGAAACAAGCCTGATCCCAAAATCACCTTCAACTGTCTGAAACCTGATCTGTGTGCACCCCCTACAAAGTCAAGTTGAATACCACGGCTTGACTGAGCTCAACAAATGAGACCCCCACTCACTAGGTGGGATCTGTACTTTATCAGCTGAAATGGGGCCGTCAAGAATAGTATCTCTCTCTCTCCCTAACAGTATGGAAGTAATGCTTTCTTAAAATCATTGCAAATACTTTATATACTTAATATTTTAATGTATATTCTGTTTTTTTGTTTTTTGTCTTTTTTTTTGGATCTCAATCAGCTTCCATAAAGTATTAGTTTTCATATAAACAAATAACAGTTATTAAAAATCATGCAATGTAAAAACAAAATCAACTAAAAAAAGAGACTTAGACATTTCAAGGGTAAACAATACAATAAAAAAAAATAAAAAGAAGCTTTAAATAAAGAACAGAAAATAAATCCCAGTCATGTGGTGGCATTTGTTCTTTATTTCATATACTGCTCTATTGTTTTCCACATAATCATGGTGTATGTACAGCCTAACAAACAAGCACTGCTAACAATAGTTTATATTAAAACTGTACTTGTTTGTTTTCCTTGATTTCCAGACCAGACGCCAACACCAACACGCTTCTTGAAGAACTGTGAGGAGGTGGGATTGTTCAGTGAGCTGGACTGCTCCATTGAGCAGGAGTTTTGCAAGGCCCAAGAGGAAGAGGACAGTAAACAGGTACTGCAGGAATAGAGAACAAAGCCTCAGGTTAAAAATAACCCCAAAAAAACAAAAATGAGGTGAACCCAAGCCACAGCCCCCCACAGGGGTTAGGTCAGGTAGTTAGGAACTGCTATTTGCTACGATCATTGGTCATGTTACAAACAACAGCCCACAAACAATGAAGTGATACACACTATTTAAATAGATTTATAACACCTCAACTTCATGTAACCACACTTTGATCACTTGATAAAGAGCTGATAACCACAGGTGTGTATAAATCATCCAAAGCATACTTCATGTGTTGTATGTCTAGCTCTTGTTGTGCCCTAAACGCTGGATGCTCCCCCTCTCATCAGTCTTGTTGACAGTGACAGACAGAGTTAGCAGGTGGAGATTTGTCACCCACCACAGGTGAGGAGAAGAGAGATCAAGTTCTCCACCTGAAACTTCAAACAGCTCTCCAGCCATACTGTCTGTGAGAGAGTCCTATTTCTTCCCAGACGTAAAAACAGACCCCTTGAGACAACTTTTGTGGAAACAATAAAAGACCTGGCCAGACATTCACGCATGCGAGGAGAGTCGCAAAGCTTTGAGATTTGACAAAAGACCTGATCATTTATGCATTATAGATCTGCCCTAAGGCACCTTCACCTGAAACATTCATGTTTCAGGTGAAGGTACTAGTCAAATAACCACAAGACAGACTGCTTATCTAATGTCTGGAAAGATGTGCATGCATGCTGTAGCTAAGCTTGTCGTCTGGGTGGTTTTGCTCTGGTGCTTGTCTGTGCTCAGGTCAGCCATGTCTAGCCTCCCTAGTCTGTGTGGTTTATGATGGGAGGCTCTGCTAAGTCAGCAGGAGGCGAGTCAGAGCAAGACTCTCGGGGAGTGAGGAGCACAACAGGCAGAGATAAGGAGGGAAAACATCAAAACTTCAGGAAAACAGCAATTGTCTCATTTTAATGAAACACAGTATTTCCATACTGTACAGTACAGTATATCCATATGCGAAAACTAATGCAAATATGGAGCATTGATTGATTCAGTTGTATGGATGATCACTGAATTTCCTCAGATATATTTTGTGGTCAGTACCTGAGGTGAATCAAATATTTTTTTGAATCCAGCGACTGTCTGTATTCTCTTGTTTATATTGGTTCATTTCTTGTGTCTGTTTCACATTTGAATCATGCAAATCACTTCAAGTTGCCTTGTGTTTTATGCCAAGACATGTGAGTGAGGTTTGGAAATATGTTGTTCCTTGCAGCACAAGGTTATTTTTAAATATACTGTATATGCCATTACATGTAACAGAGGTAAAACAAACAAACCGCCCTGCTGGGTAAATAACAATAAGAAACCTGGTCTTCATTAGACTGCACTCAGGAGAAAATAGTTCATCATTACTCATTCAAGCAGGATGTATAGTGCCCAAGGCTAAACAGTTATTTTGCTAGAGTTGTGCTGAAAATACAACTTACTTGCAAGAATGTGACACTCTTGACAGATTCTGTGGCGGCTGTGGCTCAGGAGGTAGAGCGGTCGTCCACCAATTGGAAGATTGGCGGTTCGATTCCCGGCTCCTCCAGTCCACATGTCGATGTGTCCTTGGGCAAGACACTTAACCCCTAGTTGCTCCCGTTGCTGTGCCAACGGTGTATGAATGTGTATGAATGATTAGCTTCCCCTGATGTGCAGGTTGGCACCCTGCGTGGTAGCTCCTGCCATCAGTGTATGAATGTGTGTGTGAATGGGGTGAATGAAATGTATTGTAAAGCGCTTTGAGTGGTCGAAAAGACTAGAAAGGCGCTATATAAGTACAGGCCATTTATTTACCATTCTTAATTCTTTGAATAATGTTTTAATGCTTTCTCTTCTCTTCCCTTTCCACGCTGCAGAACATCTCACTGCACGGCCAGGCAGGCCAAGGCCAGCACCAGCAGTCCCACTCACGAATGGGCAACCACGATACCAGCATAGTGATCCAGCAGGCCCTGCCTTCTCCTCAGTCCAGCTCCGTCATCACTCAGGCTCCATCCACTAACAGGCAGATAGGGTGAGTACAGTTGGAATTTAGTAGAGCAGAGAATGTAGGTTTTATGAGTAATGTAACACATAGAGGGAAGAACATTTTAGTGTTTTTATATTTACAACTCTTGCATAAAGTGAGTTTTTATTCTGTTATCAAGGTGTACAAGCACTTTTAAGAACTGCTGACAGACTGAAAATTATCTGCGAAGTGCAATGATCAGAGTCAGTTATGCTCTCACCTCAAGTGCGCCCCTGTTATAGCGACAGCCTCAGGCTTGGCCTGGTCCCTTTGTGTCTGTGCCGATTGTCATCCCTCTGTAGTCTCTGAGGTAATGTCAGAGTTTTGTTACATTTGGAACAGTGTGTGTGGGGCTTGTGATTCATGTTTTGCTGTTCATTCAGTATTGTCCCACAGCAGAGCATGCAAAAGAGGGTCCCAGAGGACAAGATGAGATCATTGTCCACCGTGACTGCTTTTACAACGGTTTAGCATTTCATGCTCTAAAATAGTTCCTTTCACTGTATGGGAATGGCAGCCACAACCTTAGAGCTCTGCTCCTCTGATACCTTTGCACGGCCTGCTTCATCATTTACCTGCAGTATTTGGTGGTCCAGGAATAGTTCATCAAGTTTAAAGCATTTGAATTCATAATCAGACCCCTGCACTCAAGGTTTGTATGTTCACACTACATGTGGTGAGGCTGTGTGGGGATTGATTGTACTCAACTGCCTCCCTCTGCTGGCATTTTGTCTTTATATATCAATAACACATTCATTACCACACAAAAACATATACAGACTTTTCTGCTCTTATCCTTATGAGGACCCTCCACTGACCTATTTGACTCCATGTCCCTTAACCCCAACCACCTTCAACCTTGTGCCAGGCCTTTGTTACTGTAAACCAGGCCTGTGGCAAGCAAGTGAGACACTGAGATGGCTCAGTGTTAGGCCTGTGCTGTGTCCTGTGTAGATTTACAGCTAGAGGAGCTAGTGAATATTGGATGGGAGGCCCATCACTAAGCCTGACTGACACCCCGTCAGGCTCTTTGTCAAGGATAGGTATGGAATTTCATCTCCTTGGAGGAGCAGCAATCACTGCCAGTAACAGAGACTTTGCTGGGCCTGCTTCACCTCAGTTTACCTGTCATTAAAAACTCCTCACCTTGCTCAAGTACAGACTCACCACTTTGCTTCTATTTACAGTCGTTTATGACAGTACGCAAATCCTTTACTGATTTGTTGAGAGACAGGTGGTTTTTACAGCTTGCACATACAAAAAACACATCTCTTGAAAATCAGAGCTGGTTTGCTATGTATTGGTGGTTGCCAGCCACAGAATGGCACGTAAACACGAAATGGCAATAATGACACATTATTTCAGGCAGAAGCCGGCATGTGCTGAAACTGCAGAGGTGTCATTTGTTTGTTAGTGTGGTGAAGTCCTAACACATGAATAGGCAGAGTAGATTTACACAAGAGAAAACTAATCTGGAAATGTTCACATCAGCAGGAAAATGGGTTGAGGAAACCCCTCTACAGAGAAGCAGGGCTTCCACAGGAAACCATTAGGACTTACCAAAGGCTCCATGCACAGGGTCTCTCCACAGGAACTTCCTACACACAGAACAAGGCGGACACTTCACAGGCTAACTGTGCTCTGTCCAGGTTGAGAAAGAGTTAGACAGTCTACTGAAGGTCAGATCAGTGGCCGTGATAATTCACCTCTTGTCCTGTTGAGGTCCTGTAATTGTCCCTGATATATTTTGGGTTAAGAAAAGCCAATCATGTAAATGTAGTTGTTTTTTAATCCACTGTGACATATTTATTGTGCAAATGTTTATACTTAATTAAACCAAAATCACTTGACATGGGAGTGAAACAATAAAGAAACTATTATCGTCACCAAAAATGCAAAGGTTTGTGTATGTAATCATTGCAAGCCTTTACTGTACAGCTTTTAATCTTTACACACTTTATGGAGCTCTCTGTAGAGAATATATCTGTGAATGAGAAGAAATCACCAAACAAAGTCAGTTTAATCTTGGTTCCATCTGCTTCCTTGGTCTGTTCCTAGGCTCTGCTCAACACACAGCGTGAGCATCCAATGAATTAGGATAACAAGTCATTTTCATTGCTCCACAATGTTTACTAAAGAGCTTTGAGGCTTAGAATCAATTAGGATTGGCTTTCCTCAAGTCCATTTACTTTAGGGGTGAGCTGGGCCTGCAGCTGTGAAACCTGAGGACCTCTCTCTCCCTCTCCTTTTCTCTCTTTCCTTCTGCTCTGAGTCCCTAAACAAGGTCTTTGGGGAGCCACACTGACACAAACCAGTGTTAAAACCAGGCATATGAAACCAGCCAGCAGATCTTAATGTCACGGCTATCATTATCATACAAAGGGAAGCGGCGTCCAACAAATTTGAATTCTCTCTGCTTTTCAATTATAAACATCTGGCACTGAGTTATGTCAGAGTTAAATGTGTTGGACGTTACTAGTCAACCATATGAGATACAACATTCTGTCGAAACCTCAACCTTTTGACTCGTAAGAGGAGATGTGCAGGAATATGGGTGTGGGCACAAGGCACTAAAAATGACATTCTTCTATTCTGGCTCTGAAGAGAATTCCAGTCCAGTCGTTTCCATTACATAGCACAATCAACCTGAATGCAGCTGGGTTAAGTGAGGAGTGATTACAGTACAGATGTGGTATCTGATCATCAATTTATAATCATGTGGTATTTAAAAACTTCTCTGGAATTTGGCTGTGTATAAAAACAGGTGCTTTTATTAAATCAGGGGGTTCTTTATCAACCTCAATGGGTAACTCTTAAGAATGTTGAGGACTGTGTGAACCTAAAAGGTGCAATCCTCAAAACCACTGACGGTTGATGTGAGACAGTTTTGGTTTGTCACTACCTCTCTAATTTTTTTTCTCAGTTGTTTCCAGAACTCCATTTTAAAATAGAACTTTTTTACCAGTTTATACTTGCACATGTGTATTCCCTTCAATTTCCCTTCAAATAATCAGTCAGTAGAAGAACAACTTCATAAATCAAGGTTGTATCTCTAAATTAACTGTAAATTTGGCTTGTGTCTCACCAAGGGGGACATTGCGTGCAACTTCATGCGTGACTGTCACATTGCTCTGCACAGCTCTGAAGGAAGTCAATTTGTGGTTTTGTTTCCCATGCTGCTTAAAATGTAAAATATTTTTCACACCTCGGAGTCAACCAGCTACGTCTGGTCCTTGTTTTTGCCATTAAAGGAAGTTGCACAAATAGATGTTCATGCCTTCTAAACGTTGGGGTTTCATGCAAAGCCCAACTGTAGTGCAACATCAGTTTTACTAACCACATTTATATTTCTTGTATCTTAATATACACTGTGATCATCATATCAGTCCATGATCTTTTTTTTCTCTCTCTCACTTTATATATTGTTCTTCTGCTATTAGTGTACAACGAATTAACGGTACCATAGTGGTGATGATTTTATTCCAGGATGCAATGAATATTACATTTTCATAGATTGCATAACACCTTTTCCCATGCTTGTAATGAAACGAGTGTGCTCATAGTATTTCTCCACCCGTTGTGCCAGTGCCAGAACAAGACATTCTCTTCAACGGAGAGAGTTATGCACTTTTCATGTTTCCATGAACAAACTTTGACCTCATGAACTTAACAATTTAAACAAAACTTCCTTTATTATTGTTTATGATTAGATTGCATTCAGACAGCAGTGATAAGGAGAGAGGTCCGCCCTGAATGCAGGAGCACAGGACCTCTGTAAAATGCATGAGGTGTCCTCATGCTCTGACTTGACAAATGCCCTTTTCCATAGACAAATATGGGCAATAGTCAACCATGTATAAATTGTAGGGGTAGCGCATATGGAGTAGTACCAGGCAGAGAGAGCAGAAGAACAAATAAACAAAGGTACAGAAAAACAAAGGTATACAGTGCAATCAATTACAAATAAAGGAAAGAGAGAAAAAGAAAGAGAGAATGCAAGATGTACATCTGACCTGAATTAAGATGAGCTCATTGTGTACTGCAGTGGGTTTAATAGTGCGTTTGTAGAGGAACGCCCAGACTCTGTTCCCTCTCATTCCAGCGGGGCTGTGTCATCCCTGCCCCGGGGCCACCACACATGCAGGCTCCTGCACAAGCAACTCACACACAGGGACATGCCTCACAGCTCAGGGGAGCGCAGGGATCACAGCGCAGGGAAGTGTGGAAAAGGGGGATCAGAGGTGGACAGAGGAGAGGAAGAAAGGGATCAGAGGTGGATGGAGGAGAGGAAGAGGGGGATAGGAGGTAGATGGAGGAAAGGAAATTAAAGATTGGGGAGGGTGGAGAGGAGAGGCATCAGATGTGGAGGACATGGATAGATGGCTAGTCGGGTGCAGGAGAGGATAAGAGACTTGTCTGCACAAGAAAAGGAAAAGATAGATGTGAGTGTGGACAAATGGGATCAGAAGAATGAAGGTGTGGGGAAAATGCACTTAGATTATCAAAGGAAGTCAGAAATGAAAAACTGAATGATAGACAGAGAGGTTAGACTGACAGTGGAGGACATGATTGTGGTGGCAGGATGAGAGGAAGAGAAGTTGGATAAAAATGCTAATAAACAGTCAGGTTTTAGTAGGTGAAGGATGAACTGTCATTGGAAGTAAAAGGGGCAGTACATGCCAATGCCAGTCAGGTGCTGCAGACAGATGGCATTAGGATGTAACAAGATGACAGAGTTGTTACTGTTGAGTTTTTCTGATCCAGCAGTGATAGGAATGTACTGACATACTTTCTGCTTTCGTTGAAAATGAAAGACAACCCATCCTTGTTGTCCTCAGCCAATGGCATATCATATTTAGTGAATAAATCCCACAACACTAATAGGCATCAGACAAACATTCATCACCATTCCTCAACTGTGCTTTGGCATGGCTTTACTCAGCTTGAGTCTCCCTAATGAGAGGACACCCCATCCCAGATCCATCCCACCAACCCATGCAGTGTAGCACCCTCCCAGCATCCATCCCTCCTCTGGCCCGCTAATAAAAGTCAGCCTGTGTCGTAACCCATTAGGGCTGATTTATTTGATCAGATTCGTATTATTTCCTCAGTCCAAACCCCATGGCACTCTCCTCCCACCAGTGATTAAAGGCAGTAAATCAGGGGCAGGTCCTGTGTAGTGTTTACTCAGAGAGCCAGGCAGCTGCAAGCTGTTTGAGGCCCTTGTTTCTCTCTCTGTTTACCTCTGTTCCCATGGTGACTGCACCACCGTCTCCCGAACGTCTGGAACTTGGCCCTGGGCTGTTTTGGTTACGTTCGAAAGTTTTTTGCTGCTGTGTCTACCCAGAGCTCGCAGTGACTTCACCCAGCAAGGAGTGAGCGCAGCGATGTTGGACGAGTCAAGGAGGGAAAGAGAGGGAAAAAGCAAGAGGAGGAGAGGAGGGAGGGACGAAATCTGGGGGTAGGCAGGCACAGGGTGGGGGGAGGGCGAAAAGCCAAGAGCATTACATCATTGCTGGAGCAGAGTCAGAAAGGGAAGGATATGAGTCAGTGGACTGACTGCACCCGGCCTGCACCTCTCTCTCTCGCTTTCTCTCTCGCTCTCGCTCTCCTCTTGGATGGCAGCCAAGCTCCTTGTGTTAAAGTCCCCCCAGTACTCGAGTTGGAGTTGGGACTGTGGGGATATGGACAGCAAAGCTTAGTGTATGTGCAGACTGCAGGATTTGTAGGTTAAGGCAAGCAAGTTTAGAGGGGCTTGAGTTGGTGTGTGGGCACCCTGCGGGGTACAGAAGAGAGTTATAGAGGATTAACAGGACAATGAACAGTTGTCAGACGTGCTCCATTGGGAAGAAATATAACGGTGTGAAGGGGGATAACTCTGAGAAATATACTATGGAACGAGAGATAAAAAGCAGAAGGAGGACTCAGGGATGGAAGAAGGTCTAACAGTGATGTCATGGTGGAGTGAAGGTGGGCGGGGGTTGGAGGGATGGTGGTTCTGGGGCGGGGATTGTGGAGGAGAGCTGGGCTGAGAGCAAGGCACTCAGTAATGTGAGAGTGCAGGGTCAGGACTGCAGAGTGTCTACCTGCTCTCCCCTGGGGCCCACAGCCCGGGCTATTATCAATCCCCTCAGTGGAGCCACAGCCTGTCATTATTCACTCACATGCATACAGACACACACATGTTCACACACAGCTCCAGAGCATTCACACACTGGCACAGAAAGCAGAAGTGTAAAAAGTGTTTTGTGAGGTGTTAATTAAAATGGTTTTATCATATATATGGAAATTAGAAATCCTGCATCACAAGCTTAAGCTGAAATGATACATTACAATGTATAAAGTATGTTGACACTTATGACTGCGGCTAACAATTATTTTGATTATTTGGTGTATAAACTATCAGGAAATTGTGGAAATATTCATCACACATTTGCAGAACACAATATGATTTAGTCAGATTTCTTGTTTTATCTGACCAACAGTTGAAAATCCAGATTGATTAAATTCACCATCATGAAATACAAACTGAAACTAAACCCTAACCCTACCCAAAAACTGCATTTTTACATAATAACTGAACTTATGGCTGATTTATTCTTGTATGCATAATAAACTATCTTTTCATCTACACAGTGAAAATGGATACAGTCACAATGTGTTATAACAACCTCCACCTTAGAAAAGTGGCATTATGCCAGCTATTTCTTGTCTTTATTTATCAGCACAGTCAGCATAAAGCTGAATTAATCCCCAGAGGAAGTGCTCTCAGATCTTACTATGTTTTTTTCCCCTTCTGCTGGACAAGCAGGTTGGGTTTTTGGTGTATGGGATTGGTGACAGACAATGTGTGTCCTCCCCCTGCACTGCTGCAAGTAAGCTTTGCTGACAGACAGACAGACACAGCAGTACAACCTGTCAAGGTTTCAAAGGAGCCTTTCTTCTTTACAAAGCAAAAGCCTGACCTGCTACGACCAGCGACCTGCTGTGTACCCACTTCTGTAAGGTTGACTGCCACAAGTGGATCTGTGTTAGTGAATTTCATTGTCTTATCTTGAATGAGGACAAGCATAAAGAAAAAGAGAGTTTATCTTTGTCCAAAGTGGCGAGTCATTAGGCTACAGTCTGATTTGGCTTTTCTAGTGAGAAAATCAGCATCTTTTGAGCTATTTAATGTATTTATTATTGTTTAATTCAAGAAAGATTAATGCAGCCTACATTCTCATTATTTTATGCATTACATGGTTACTCACAATCACTTACACAACCTATCATTTTAATTTTTCATTATTTTTGTCCGGGCAGTCTGCATTCAAAACCAAGTATATAACCATAACTCTTCTTCTATGGCTCAAGTGTGCCTTAAATCAGTGGATAGCGGGCGTGACGTCTTTGATGGTTTCACACCGACACAGTTGTAATTTTCTCGCCCTGAGCCCACGATGTCTAAATAGCAAATGTGCGTGAACCGGTTTGTGCGCACATGGGCGCGTTGGTCTCAAAATTAGATGTGGTTAGGTGCATTGGTAGTGCGTTGGTTTTTTATGTCCCTGGCGCATATTTCACTGTTATTTTAAGGGTGCATTATCAAGTTTTTATTATGCGGGTGCACAATGAGCGTACACTCTACCTGTTACACACACAGGGACAGGCAGGGGCACATAACATACAAAAACTAATAAATAAATAAATAAATAAAAGTAGCCTATTACATCAACATATTAAAAATACATGTCATATTGGTTAGTCATAATATTTATCAGATTTAATTAGTTGTAAAAATAACAGGTTAAATGAGAATGAGCCTTCTACTACTGTGTATGTTTGTTAGTGGGGGGGTCAGCACCTTGGAGAGTGCCACTGCGGACAGTCCTAACAACTGTATGATAGGTTAACATGATTAAAACAGGTTTTGAAGAATATTTAACAAATTTTTAAGTTGACACTGATCAGGTTTCCATACTTTCAACAATTAAAACCCTGCTGACTTTACATATTACTCCATGACTGAACAAAATGATTTTAAAGAAGACTAAAACTGTAATTAAAAGATAAATAAACGAAAACAAAGCGCCACAGCGTGTGTGATGTTCAGCTGCATGCACGGTGACCAGACGGGAGGAGAAGCAAAAATATGCAGCACAAAGTGAGTTGTTGGTGTTTTTGTGGAAAGTGGTATCTCAGAACCACGTCAGCTTCTGGAGGAAAGAGCTCCGCTGCCACTTTTTATCAAGAAGAAAAGCTTCTGAACATCTGTGGTTAAAACATCTGTACTGATAAGTTAATGAATGTGGGTGATTCTTACAGTGTCTGTAATCCATAGCTGTTTATACTGTAGGACTGATGTGTTGATAAATGTGCAGCCTCTGAGATGCTGGACAGAGCGCAGTGCCATTACGCACAGTCGCTTACTGTTCATTAAATCAGCTGATGACACCAGGCTGCTACAATATAACCACACACACCTCTACACTCATCAGACTGGTCGGTTATAACTCCATTTTCTTCCATTTTATGAATGACACATCAGGGTATCAGCTCATCAGCCAACTTTCTTTTTAGAAAAAGTAACTTGTGTTTTATTCTTGAAATGCATTTTATAGTATAGGGTTACATTCAGTGAAAAAGTATTACTGTATGGTTAGAGGCAAAAAAATGTCCCAGAAATCTCATTCTACATCTACAGTGCAAAAAACAACAACCATGCAGGCAGTCATCATACTGAACAAAAATCCAGCAAAAAAGTTTTTATCTACAAAATCAGCAGCATGTCACAGCCGCTGCCTTGTGACTGTTATTTCATCCTCTTGAACGCTGGCAGAGGGAAATGGTGTTGATGTAGAGCACAGCTATACTGCATACCTCATTGTACTTTCATGACTTTTCCCATGTGGAAATGTTTGGATTCGCTGTGTTGCTCAAATGTCATATGTGCAGTTAAATGAGTGTGATTGTGATAAATTGGGACGTTAGACAGAAATGACACACGGTGTGGATGGTAATGGTTCTGTGTGTGCGGAGCAATCTAAAATGTCTGGAGCGTAAATGCACATATTTAAGGTCTGGACAAATAAAGGTATTTATTCAGGTGGGGGAACATTTGCTCTGGTGCCCCCATTTGGCCATCACTCCTTCACCACTCACCATTACCGTAATCCAGGCTATGATGCGGTCAATTGATTATATTAACCCGTTGAGCACAGCTAACCTAAATGCTTCTTGTTTGCACTAATTTCTAAATGCTCAAGGAAATGGAGCTTTATTGACTGATGAGAGACAGCATTCATCCTGATGATACTGATAACTGGAGAATTATTGATCCTCCTGATACAGGGTTATTAAAGAATCATGTAGTGAATGCCGGCCATTTTTTAGGCTGCTGGAACTGAATAGTTATTATATGCATTTGGGTGTTGCAGTACCCACACAGCTGGAAATCTGTGTTCTTACAAGCAGGGATTTGGTGGCAGTTGTATAAATGATGTCACTGTGTGCAGATGGAGTGGTCTGGGTGTTTAGATGGCTGTAGCCCTGATCCAGCAACGGAGACAGGACTGCTGTCAATAGTTTAAGCACAGCCTGGGCCTCATCTGTACATGTGATTTATTGATGTGGCCGTGAGTGTGGATAGTTCTGTTTGTCCGCACACGCTTTTGTGGTCAACAAGGGAGATTTTCCCCACAGAGCTTCCATCGCTGCAGCAATTTCTAAATGCGATTTTCGTCATGCACATCTCATGTGGTTGTTATGACAAATATTATTCATTCATCATCACCATCATCATCATTCATCCATTGTACTGCATGAAGTGTGCGTGTTTAAAGTGCATCCAAAAACTCCCAAGATGCCTCAACCTTCAACTGCTGCACTAATGCAACAGCCACATACTCTGTTTTCCATTCTGACTTTGTAGCAGCAACAACAACATGTAGGAACAAAAAAGAAAGCATAAATGTGAAACGAATTAATGCGTGAAATTACTTAAGACACTAAAGCGTCCTCGTTACTTGGACATTAAACTGTATGTAATTTCATGTAGTGTTAGAAGTTTTGAAAACTCTTTGTCCATCACAAACTAGTTCTGGTATGATCATCACTACCCTTTTGTTCTTTTAAAACTCACAACATGATCTGTGATGGAATTGGCTGTTTTTCTTAACGAAAATTATAATCAGTAGCTCTTTGGTAACTTCAGTTTTTATCGTAAGTCATAAATGTTGCAAATATGAATTAAGCCATCAAGTCATTTAAGTACAATCATCCCTTTTCCCCCATATCTAACTTCTTTTTTTTTTTTTTTAATCTAGAGCTGTGTTGGTATGTTTGCTTAACCAAACTTCTGTTCAACAAAAATACAAATAAATAAATAAATAAATAAAATCCCCCATTTGACATTATCAGCAGTGTAAAAGTGCACATTGAATGGTTTGTAACACACTCTAATGTAAGAGTGTTTCTTCATGTTGCATAGACAGATAATTAGTGATCAAATTAATATAATACAATGCAGCTGTAATCATATAAACTATACCTATTGGATGATGAATATGACATATGAAGTGTGTATTGGGTATGTTCATGATAAGCAATTATTATATTATTATAGCAACAGAAGAAATTGATAGAAATCTGACTTTAAGTTAAGACTTCAGAATAAACTTTCAAGCATCAGTTTTAAACACCTTTAAACTGTTTTAAATTTGCCTGTCAGAGAGATTTATGACATGTGTAATCATAAACCATTAAATATCATGACAACTATGTTATCCTGTGTTATCAATCAGTCATTATATGTTTATTCACCAGTTATAGATGTATCATAGGAGAAATTATATGTAATTAGCACCATAGAGGTGGTAGTGGTAGTTTTGGTTTCATGTTGTCATATGACACAACAAAGAAAATTACTCTTATATGATTTATAACACAGTGTGTGTCTGTGTGTATGTCCCAGGCCTGTCCCTGGCTCGCTGTCCTCACTGCTGCACCTACGAAACAGACAGCGACAGCCTCTGCCAGCCTCCATGCCTGGAACTCTGCCAGACCCAACCATGCCTGGCTCCTCCGCTGTGCTGATGCCCGTGAGTACACAACAGAGCACAGAGTACACTCAATCACTGGTGCACTCGCACATGCTGGAGCAAAGTCACTCGCTCATACTCACACATGCAGTAAGTGATGACAGTGTACATTCAGTCTGCACACAAACTATGTAGGTTGTAGTTTGGGGGATGTGTTCTATCACTATAAAAATGACTTACTACAGTTAATGAAGGAAGTTCTCTCCTGTAGGAATGAAGGATTTTACCTCTGGGTTCAGAATATAGTCTTTATTGTAATGAAGCCAAAAAGATTTAAGGGACCCACATTGGGAAGCAGGGAATGATAACAACTCAGAGAAAGCTGCTCATATCAGGATTCTAATGATACAACATATGTTCTCATTGTAACACAAGACAGCCCGTGTTTATGGTATAAAAAAAAACCCTCCCATGTTTATTAAATTAAGAGCTAAGCCATTTTGGGGAAGATTGACGGTTCAGGAAAGGGGTGCAGGTTTGGGTGATATTTTTACACAAAACACACTTAGTGCAATTAAGGCTGTGTGTCAGGTTCTAGGTCTTTCCGATTCTCTGTGGACGGGGGTATGGGAGGTTGGGGTTTTTTGGAGGGGGGTCGTTCCCCACGGAGATCCCCACACCACCCAGAGTTCAGCAGCTGGGAGGCCACAGCAGCCCACATACACATGTGTATGCATGCAGACGCTCACACAAAGGTTTCTTCTTTCCTGCATATACTGCTCAGCAAACACTGCTCACATCATCACCCTGTGCAGGTGACCTCTCACCCCTGTCAGCTTACCCAGCTGATTTCCTCACATTCAGGTCTCTGCTGTGTTACATGACCACAATGAGCAGGGGCATTTCAGGGAAAGTGGTTACCACACACAAATGAAAACAGATATTGATGCATTCACACCTCCTTACACCTCCTCACAGCTAGTTAAACTTTAAGACATTAAGACATCCTGTATCAAGTGCGGCTGGGGTTTGATGTGTTAGTCCGACTGACACTCACAACACTATCATCAGAAACACACATACCCCTGTTGCACCGGCTTCCTGTGTTAAGTCCCTCTGTGCTGGCTTCCTGTTTTGGGTCAGCTCCAGTTATAATCACATAGAGCTGTGCACAGGGCAGCCTGTCATGTGAAATCAGGCTCTCATGCTCTCTCATCTCATCCCCCATAGCTCACTGTGCAGGACGATGAATCTCACACGTTTTGCTTTTTTAGAAAGCAGTGATAACTTTTCATCAAGACTTGAAAATCTCCAATAATAGGATACACAATGTCTAAATAGTCAGTATGTATTGACTCATCTTGTGTGAAAAAGCTTTGTGGTATAGGACAATATGTCTATTCGTATGAATATAACTGTTCCCTTTGTGTTGTAATCTTCAGATGGAGAGACAGATGTCCATGGGCTCCAATATGATGGGTATGCAAGGTCCCACCCACAGCAGCTCCTGTTCTTCCACTCACATTCCCTCCATGCACTCAGAGGCCAAACTGGTGAGTATATGTATGCATTCACATGGATACATACATATACATTTATGCGCATGCATACACAAGTGCACACGCTCACAAGCTCAAAGTTTTGCAGCTCTCTTTTCCACTGGGCTCTGCCAGCAAAGCTATACTCTTAGGTCTGTGTGGATTTCATCATTTGGTGCGTAATCAAAGCTGTGTCTGAACCTGCCAGTGCAGCATTGGAGACTCTGGCTAGAATAAAGGGCCCTTTATGTGGTTGTAACTCGGCTGCCCACCGACTGCCTGATGTATATCTTAATGTAGAGAACATGTTCTGTAGGTCTTACAACTTGTTAGCACTAGTTTAACACAGCAGGGAAAAAATCAAATGACCTCATCCTTCACAAAGCAGGCAGTTAGAGCAGCGGGAATGAGCCGAAGCTGAAAGTGGAGAGAGACAGAATGGATACAGATTTTGAGAGTTAAGGAAGTGTAGAGGATTATTGAAAAAACAAAAAACTGAAGAGAAAGAGACCTTCCACTCACTCCAGCTTTGCATACTTGTACTGCTGTGATACTAATGCCATGGGCCGACTGTATAAATCTGATTAATGACAAATGGACAAACAGTTACACGCTAGGTGATATGAATTGATTAATACTGTAGCAACATGACCATCATCCAACCATTGTTTTCAAAATAAATAACTCTGAAAATGGAAAGAAATGCGCCACAGAAAAAAGAGCAAACTGTGTCATGACTTGGAAATCAAAAAAATCACAAACCGTAATGAAAAGCATTTGCTGCTCTTCGTGTTTGGAAAGGTTCACTGATAGCTGAGTTTGCTGGAGAGAAACATCTTGTGGAGGGAGGGAGAGAGAGAGGGAGAGAGATAGAGAGAGAGAGAGAGAGAGAGAGAGAGCGAGAGAGAGAGAGGAGGCAGCAGAGGTCATTAGAAGAGTTATTGCTCTGATAGAGGAGAGCGGGAGCATTCCCAGGGCATTTAATTCTCCCTCTTCCTCCTGCTCTCTCAAGATTGATCGTCTTTGTAGTCTTTTGAATCTCTTCAACTGTTCCTATGGTAACACGCTGGGGTAACACAATATTAGTGTATTAGGCTTATCTCTCCTCTGGTCGTTGTCCAGACACATCTTACTCTTTTTTCCCCTTCTCCTATCTATGTAATTGAATTGTAAATGCTCTGTTAGGCCTCCCATAAACATATGCAGTCATTAAATGGCTACAGGCCCCTCAACCATGCAACTTTCTGGTCAGTTGGCCATTCAGACACGAGGCACGGCAACCAAATGTGGATCAATTGAGATTCTGCTCCCTGATGTCTGAACGTGACTGATGGAATTCCACGATTGTGGACAGAAAGTGAGAGACTAATTGTGTTATCAGGGTGCAATCTCCAGCGTGGGTTTCATAAGCATAGACGTGGTCTCTAATGTCTGTAATATCCGCGCCCGGGCCAGGTCGATAAATACGGCCTTGCTATCGGATAACTGGGCCATGATCAGGCCCATGTGTCCCCTGCGACGTTCTCAATCCGGCTCTAATCGCATTACCCCAACCATGTTGACTTTCCGCCAATGGGAAATCTCCGCACTGTAACCCCACACCCCCGAGGCACGGACCTGGATGCACTCTTTCTGCTCAACGTTTACATTGTGAGAGTGGAGAAGGGAATTGAGTGGGACTTTGATAGACATGAAGGAAATAGATAGACAGACAGAGTGAGTGGGGAGTTGAAAAGTGAGAGACAGTATTGATATTCTGAGACACCAAACAGCGAACAAGAGCAAGAAATTGGAAGAGTTCTTTGTGAGTGACTTAAAAGGGCTTTTGCTTGGCCTAGTTTCCTGTACCTCTCTGCATGTGTGCATGCATACATGTGTGTGCTTGTGATTGTTTGATATTTTGTGGTAACTAGAGGCCATGGTACCAGGATTACCCTCCCCTGCCAGAGAAAGCATACTGTGGGTCCAGAGCCTGGGCTAATGAAGGCTAATTGATTTTGTGGTGGGCCAGAGCAGCATGGAGGCCTGTCTCTGGTGTAAATAGTTAATGAGCCAAAGGACTGCTGTGGCCCCTTTGGGACTCATATCTCGCTCTAAGCTCTCTGTTTGTGCTCTGTGGGCCGAAGACTGTATCTCTGCATCAGTGCTAGTCTTTGTTCTCTTTTATCTCATGTTTTCTACTTAAGCGCCATCGTTTAAGTGGTCCAGCAAAGCCCGATGGTGTAATAACTGACTTTTATTTTTTCCTTCAGTGCTTTTAGTTGGTTGGGAGTGTTGCTGAGATTGGAGATTTTTATTAGTTTTGGTTCAACCTTTTTTTCTTTTTTCTTGTGAAGCACTGGGTGCTCATGGTGCCGGGTGTGGTTGTGTTCTGTTCTGTTGTGGTCTGGGGAATAGAATGGTGCGTGTTGTGCGCTTGAGGTTGTGGGACAGTTGACCCTCGCAGCGTGGAGGAAACGCTGCAGAGAGGAGGCCAAGTTCCACAGTGCGCCGGCCAAGGCATTACGTCACTGCTCAGAGCCAGTTCTCCACAGGGCCTCACGAACAGTTGCACACACACACACACACACACACACACACACACACACACACACACACACACACACACACACACACACACACACACACACACACACACACACACACACACCGTCTGCTCAGATTCTGTGTCATTTGCACGATGTCTCATAGTTAAACAGACACACATACTCATGCAGACAGTCAGGTACTTCAAAACACAAGTACGACGTAAACACATGCACTGAACATATGCGTATGTGGAGATGCATATATTATATAAACACACTCACATGTGCATCCACGCACTGTATTCTTCTCCAAAAACTCTCCTGCTCAGATGGTTTGATATATTTGTTTGTATGATGAAAGATATTCACTATCATTTCTCTTCTGTTACAAGCTCTTATCAAGCTGGCTCTAAATAACATCTGCGAGTGCCAACTGTGGGACATGACTCAGCTCATGTCACTGGGAGCCTTTTCAAAGTGGTGGACTTCGGCATTGTTTTTGTGTCCCTTTTAAATGAGCTCCATGCTTTCCACATCCCGCTTGCCTGCTAATTTCAGACAGCAGGGTCTTGAAATGGTTTGGTGCTGGTGTATGAAAATGTGTTATTTATTATCTCCCCATTATCTATTGTTTACATTGTAACTAAGGACAATAAATTTGTCACTAAGCATTGGGCTAGGTGCTGAGTTTTTTATGAGGTAAACAATACTATATGTTCCTTCATTGCAGCTCTCTTGGCTGTGGAGCTGGCACTAGATGGGTGGATGACATAATTCCTGGCATGTTCTAAATGTACTCCTTTTTACTTGAGGAGGGGAAAAAAACGGTGCGTCTCTTAAAGAAACATTTCATAGTACACATGAGGGCCAATAATCAAAGTGTTTCTAGCACACTAATGCAGCTTTTTACATTTCATTCACACTACCAGTTCTAATGTTTCAGTATAGTTAAAGAATTGCAGCAGGCATTTGGGTTAATAGGCTTAAAGATCGCTAAAGATTAAGTTTTTCCCTAAATAGCAAGCAAGTGAAAAATTAAAAAGTTACATAGGTATTCTGCTCAGAAATGCCAAGAACAGAACATGTGAAACAGCCACAGATGTGTCACTTTTTAACTCTGCTACGTAATGATTGATTGAGCGATTAGCACAGTGTGGAGTCATTTGTAAGCAGTTTAACCATTAGAGTACATGGTAACCCTATTATGTGTTCCATTCATTTTCTACCACCATAGTAGGGGAGTACCTCTGGCTAAACGTCTTGTTGTGAGGAGGAGGAGCAGCAGCACACACAATAGGAGTCTAACTCCAGGTTTTGTAAGCAACATCTGTATGAATGGTGGCATTGTCAGGGTATGATGTCATTGGAGAAGGACGGTGAGCTAAGAGCACAGCTGAATCTGTAGGCTGCTTCACTGAGCTCTGCAGTATGTGTATGTGTGCTCTATATGTTGGTGTGTGTGCGTGTGTGCTTATGGTTGTGTGTACAAATGGCTCACTTTCATTGCACTGGCACCCTCTCTGGCAATCATTGTCCTTGGAGTCAAAACACATCTGTGGACTAAGTGGCCTAAAACAAACCATGAAGTTGGAGTTTGCAGATAGTTTTTGATACTGATCTGTTATGTACATATGTGTGGTTAGTTAAGTAAACATGTGGATATGGAAGTGTGATAAACAACAGTCAAACAGGGACACAGGACACAAGACACATGGCAATATACACTGCAGCACAGTAGAGAGAGTGGTCAATGTCAGTGACTTGGATTGCAAAGAAACTTTATCAGATGCTAAACATATGATTTTCTCCTTTGCTGTGGAGGTGAGTGGATTCAGCAGAGTGGAGTTCAGGACTAAGGAGCTGCTGGGGATCAATGTGTCTCTGCCAGTTTATCAGTGTTGGACAGAGACCAGCGAGGGGCCCCTCTCTCACTGCTTCCACTGTGTTACTAAAGTGTTTGGTTTGTCTGAGCTGGAGACACATACTGTTTAAAGTAATAGTCAAAGATAAATAGACATGCTGTGTTGTCTTTAAGATGATGCACCACTCATTTGACAGGCTTGTTTGTTTCAATAATGAACAATGTGGTCAACCACAAGTTCAGTTGCTGAATACAAAACTGGGGTTTGCATCTGCTCAATCATGGAATAACATCAGACCCTGTATTGAGGTATATACAGTTGTGAGATTACAGCATTTTTCAGAGTTGAGAGTCAACCTTACAGAAAGTGAAAGCAATGTGATATAGTTTATGAGATGTATTTTCCTTTCTACATTATTTAGTTGCTATTTGATACATCATTTTACACTCCGTGATCATGTTTATGTAAATCTGGATGAACAGAATTTATGGATGGGAAGTAATAACTAACCTATAATCCTGAAGTCCTAAAGTAACAAAATAGTAATCATGTTGTTAATATAAAAAGTCATGTTCACTATTTTCAGATTAGCCAGTTCTCTGACACACTGTGTATACTAGCACACATTTATATTTAAGTAGTTGCATGTGTGTGTGCATGTATGCATAAGCCTCTGTGTGTGATTGCGTGGATGGGGTTATGGACGAGGGTGGCAGTTGTGGCACAGAACATCGCATCTGTTTGTCTTTGGATGAATGTTTGTTGTTTTAGCTGTGCTGATGGGAGGTGTATGTGAAGGCCATTTGGTCATGGTTCAGGGCCTGTGAATGGGACAGGGCTCCGGCAGAGCCAAGCTTGGGTAAACCAGCTGCCATCACCACTGCGGGCCAGACTGGGCTGGTCCAGTGACCATGAGCCCCCCTGGAGCCTGAGCTTTGAATGAGATACTCACCAGACTCCAAAAAAACCACTCACACATTGGAGGGGTGATTTGATAAAGATTGTTGGGTCAGAGATTTTCAGTCTGATAAAGTTCAGTCAATATTGACCAGTTAGGTCACTCTCAGATCTCCCGAATGGTCAAGTTTGTCCTTACTAGTTGAACCCACTTCTATTTTCTTTTCTTCTTTTTTTTCCCCCCAGCATGGCGATCAAAATTAATAGACTTCCTCTTTTTATACTTCTCCTTCTCGTTTAAAGCAAAATAAATTGCTTCTCAGTCATTTTGACATGTTGTAGCATACGAGGAATCTCGTGCCTGTGGGTGTTTCAACAATGTGGTAGCTTAATCCAAATGTTTATCAGCATAGTTTTAATATATTTGATACTAGAAATGCAAGTATGTATGACATAACATACTCTGAATGAACAAAAGAGCTTTTTATCATAAGTACACAGGCTACAATTTACATATTTGCAGTGAGTGGCATGGAAGTTAAGAGTCCCGTGCCAGCCAAAAATAACACAAGCATTAGACACGTGTTATTTTTTAGTCTTTTAAATTATTTTTGAAGTGGTCAGATTTCAAGTTACTTTTATTACCACCATGATGCCTTACTTGCCTGTTGCCACGTTATTTAAAGACAAAAAACTGACAGACGTCAGTGTCTATTATTATGCATTCTGTTTTGGTCTGTCTTTCTCTGACATTGTTATTCTTAGGCATTCTCTGTATTCAGGATTGTGGCAGTGGGTGTAGTGATAACCATGTAGGCTGTACTGGAGCAGGGCTTTACAAGAGAGGGAACAGTGGGGATATACAGACTGGAGTCAGAGGCCCATCCATTAACTTGACAGGGTGGAGAAGCTGCCAAGAGTATGAGCGCATGCTTTGGAGCATGCTCTCTCAGTGGGCGTGTGTCTCGCTGCGCCCATACCGCCGGTTCCTCCGAGCACCACCAGAGCGCCTGGCCCTGGCAGAACAGCCAGTCTATGTTCATCTCCCCGTCTGCGTCTGGAACCACAGGGAGGCTCTGTTCGGGCCCAGCTCTGATCAGCTTGGCCCAGAACCCGAGAGAGGAGAGAGGGGGCGACATTACAGCCCAGCGCTCCCATCAGACTGTCTGCCTCGTTGTTCCCTGAGGAAATCAGTTTAACAGTCCCCAGCTCTTGGCAAGCAGAGGGAGAGGGGGTGGAGGAACAGGGTAGGCGTGTGTGAGAGAGAGTGGAGTGGGGGGGGGGGGCTGTTACTGCCTCTCTGGGCGAGAGGGAAATCTAATAAAATTGAACTAATGGGGGTTTGGAGTTTTAGGGGACAGAGAGTGGGTTTTGCAGGCAGGCACTGGTGGGTAGTGGTGGAGATGAGGAGGATGGAATTAGATCCTCTGAGTGCTTGGCACAGCACTCAGCAGAGCCAAACTCCTGCTTTCAACTGCAGATGGTGAACCCATGTCGGGTTTAGAGTGTGAGTTAGAGGGCCGAGGCTCACAAAAAATATTGCCAGGAAAGTTACAGCTATGATATATTATGCAATTAGAAATACTGTTCACATACACATGATCGCTGAACTTGCTGCCGTACTGGTATAGTGTTAACAAAAGGCTGACAGAGACAGACGGAGGCTTTAATGCTTCACTTTGGACTTTAATGTGAAGTGGAAGATCTCCATTTAAAACTGTGATCTTTTTGCACTTAAACTATGACTCCACAGACTGGTTAAATCTTTCTAACCTGCTTTAAGGCGCCAGAGGGCCACAGGTCCCCTGATAGTACACTGCTCCACTTTTAAGGGGAATAAAAGTGCTCACCCTGACCTCACAGGGTTTGATTTACCCATCCTGAGGCAGGCGTGGTCTCTTCCCTTTGTACCTGCTCCATGCTCTTGCTTTCTCCTCCCAGGGTTAATAGATATGAAGTCATCTAGCGAGAAGAAACCTGAGTGTGTTCTCAGGATGTGCCCAGAGCACTCACAGGGACATCACTCAAAGCCTCCCTGTGGCAGAGAGGAACCAGCCATTAATAAATATCATTAATGGGTGATCACCTGGTCTCCCTGAAACCACATAAATGGCCTTAAAAAAGGAGTGGAAGTCGAGAGGTCAGGGGGCAAAGGTCTGGGAGGAGATAGCTCCCCTCTGGGCAAACGATGGCTGAATCAGGGATGGTGTTTTAACAATGGAAAATCAATAGGGTTACTACTTTCAGTACACTGTCAGAATGCATGAAATGTAGTGTCAAATGCATGTGATTACAGATATACAGGCTGCTAGTTTATAGATTTATCCCCGGTGAATCTGCCTATGTCTTTATTATGTCATAGAGTACTCTTCTTGTTTCCTTGCTATTTTTTTCCATTTTTTTAAGCAACAGCAGGGCAGACAGTGGTCGGACAGACTCTGTGCCATCCCATCTGTGAGCACCCTGTACTGCCACAGGCTAACACCTGCACTGATTTAATGACTGTTTTCTGAGGCAGCCATGTTGCTGCAGGAGAAATGTATATGTATGTGTGTGTAATTAGAGAAAAAATGCATGTGGTGGTTAAGTTCTTGTGCTTAGCACAGTCTGGGGAAATACAACCATGTGTTAAAGAGGCATTAGGGAGCCTGATGAAGGTGTTTGAGAATCACAGCCTGCTCATCATCGCTCTGCTAACGTCCCTTAGTTGCGTCACTGTGGTTCTGGATACAAAGACTTAAGTTTTGGCCGAGGTTGGTTTAACTGAGTGTCTCAACTCCAGTCGGAGCAGTAGCAAGCACTTGTACAGAGATAGCTGCGGGAATAAGCTCATATCACGGTAAGGGTTTTCTCTTTTAACACACTCTTTACTGCAGATCAATCTTTAAAATCTTAACATGTGTGTGTTGATCTATCTTCCACTTATTTAGGTTTTCTGTTTATTTTCTGGCTGGATGTTCTCTTTGATCTGTTTGTAATGTGGGATAGGTTTGTCTAGAGATATGCTTCCCTAGTTGGAAAGCATACCTATAGCTTAACATTATACAATATTAACTTATGTTGCATTGCATTTTGTTTGGTGAAAATTATAACTGCATGCATCATTTCAGTCCTCTTATCTTGGTGCTTTTACCTTTTCATAACCACCACCAGTGACAGCCCTGCAGCTCTTTGACCTGCCTCTGTACTCTGACACTCTTGGGCCTCTTCGGATGCAGGCTAATTCAATTAATAAACAGATAGCACTGCACTGCCAGCTGGACGGCTCTCAGAGACACTGATAAATGAGCACTCGCTGTCTTGGGCTGATGGTGTGTGGGGAGGAGACACTAGAAGCCATCTAATCTCCCCCCACCCCTGGTCCCTCTTTCTCTCAATGCCCCCCTTCACCTCCCTTTACCCTCTCTGTCCTTCTCCCCTGGCGCCTGGTTGGCAGGCAGCTCAAGCAGCCCTAGATGAGCATCTTACCCACACACAGGCAGTGTTAGTAGGGCCACAGAAATACAGAGGTAGACAGGCTGCCAGCAGATTTCTCTGGCTTCTGTTCATTCAGGTGATTGCCTGCTCTGTGATGGAGTGGCAGGAGATTGTCAAACCCTGATTGGTTTTCTCTTTCACAAGAGGGGTGGGCCTCACCTCTCCAGCTGAATGGAAGGCGTTATGTGAAGGCTGTCAGCCTCAGAATTCATGCTGTGAATCATGGATCCTCCCTGTCAACACTGGTGACTATGATTGATATCTGTAAGCTCATTTAAATCCATTTTCTGTTTTAGTTGCATGTCAATTAGCTTTGTTGTCGCATTATAATACTATATCCAGATAGATATCCAGAAAAATGAGTTCTCTAAATACTGATAACTTCACATAGTAAGACTGCTACTGGTTACCCTCAATAAGTCTGGTATGATTGTGATGCTGTGGACAGCTGCAGGCCTGACATTGCCCGCTGTGTGTTAGTGTAGACTGTTGTGGTATTTTAACCCCTGTCTTATTTGCCACAAAGAGGAAGGGCTGTGGCCCCTGGGAGTTGTGCTGCTGAAGTTGTGGTCAAGGCGGTTTCCAGGGGTTTGGCTGTGATCAGACAAAGATAAAAAGAGTAAATTTAAAAAAACATTCTTCATGAAGCACGTCAGGAAAAAAAGATTCATGTAGCTCCAGTAATGTAGCATGCTGTCACTATGTCAGGCATCTCTTGGAATGACAAACAGAAACTTTACTCAGCCAAAACAGGCTTGGCAAGGTCATAATTTCAGTGTGCTGGTTTCATGTGCAACTCTGTATCACAGACACACGCTGTGTATGGAAACTGCATAGAAGACACCTAGACTAGAATATGCAGTAAATGCTCTGACAAACATATATTTAACGCAAACAAGTAGAGCATGCTCTTTTTTTTAACTGTCCCATTTCTGAAATGATTAAGTATGCTGTGTCTCCACCCTCCTGATAAAAAGCTTTTCCACTCATGGACAGTGTGAGAAATGACTGGAGGGCTGATGTTGTGTTGCGGTCCTGTCTACGCATTGTGATCCAGACCAGCTGGATGCCATTCCCTATGGGAATCATGAAGGTGAAGGTTGTTAAAAGATATGGAGCCCTGGACAGAGCATAGACTCACTGACAGCAGCTGGGAGAAGGGGGAAGGGAGCGCAGCGAGGAAAGAGAGCACTGGGAAAGAGAGTAGAAAACTTTGTGGAATTCACAACAGTAGCTTTAAGATAAATGCCTTCACTTCGGTTTTGTTGCCGACTATGGTTCAAAGTAACATAAATAAGTCATGGGTGCAGACATCTATTCATAATTATGTTTATTTGTTTGTGTACACCAGATGCAGCTTGAAGACATATTTTGGCACTTGTATGTTTGGTTTATGTTTTTTTTTACAATCTTGAGAGAGCCTCTCTCTGGTCTCGGTCCCAGGCCGCTCAGAGACATGGGCCCAGTCAGGGCTAAGTAGACCACATGGTTAAACCAACAAACCTCCTGCTGGGTCAACAGTGAGGGAGCAGTCTGAGGCTCACACCTTGTCAGAGAGCTCATCCTGTGGGCAGACATCCAAAAACACACACAAACACACACATAAGTGCATGGAAAAGAGAGAGGCTATTAAGAATATGAAGAGGAAGGGCTGGTGGGATGGGCTATCATGGAAGGTAAAGAAGGGGAATGACAGGATCGAAGGAGAGACAGAGGACAGCCTAAGTGGCTTTGATTTGTTTTCCTGACATATGGATTTATGGAGACATTCATCATCTCATAGTCGCACATGTAGCAGCTCTGTAACTGTTGATAATCAGCACACTTACAGATACACATGCACAAACGTTTTATTTTTATTTATAGAGAATGATTTTAAACGTCATGTTGTGACTATTTTTGTCCACTCAGAGGCTGAAAGCTGCACTTTCACACCACCCGGGTGCCATCGCCAACGGAAACATGAACTCCATGGGCCACATGATGGAGATGATGTCATCGCGGCAGGAGCAGAGCGCCCACCATCACATGCACTCACACCCACACCAGCACCTGCAAGCCCCTCCCCACGCGTACCAGCACCACAGCCATCACCACCATAGCCAGGGCCATGGCCAGGGTGGACACCACCACCCGCAGGGACACAATCCCCATCACAACTCCCACAATCCCCACCTCCATCCTGGTCATCCACACCAGAGCTCACCACACCCTTCAATGCACTCTGCTTCACAGGTAAGCAATGCACTTCCCTCAGAGAGTAGAAGCTTTCAGACAGCTCAGACACAAAGCCACAAGTTCAATAACACATTAACTACACTGCACATTAAAACCTCTCATATAGCTAGAAGCCATTGTGTATGTACCATGACTGATACAAGACAGTGCTTTAGTAGCACTTTAGTTAGTTTTGTATTCAGCTATTAGCTGTTAATGGTTTGGTCTACAAGTAAAGCTAAAACGAAGCTTCGAATTCACAGTAAGTCACTGGACAAACACATTTTCCCTCGTTGCAGCCTTAATGCTAAGTAGTTTCCAGGCAACCGCCTCAAAGGTAATTTTTTCCTTTTGAGGTTGGTCAGTTACAGGTCAGCGTCGGAGGCCTGCCATGGAGGGAAAAGGTCATGAGGAGGCCATAAAGTGGGCATTATAAAAGATGCTCAGGACTGTCTTTTGGAAACTGCTCCACGCCCTACTTCACCGCCAAACTGCCATTATGTGGCCACAACAAGCTCCAGGTGCTAATGTTGAATAGACAACCTTGGCTAATAGTCCTGGAACATCTTAGCTGTGAATATATTTGGTTTAATATTATATAAAAGGATGAAAGTATTGCTCACAGCATTAAAAATAACATGATGTGAGACACGTTGTCCTTGCATTATCTAATGCTGAGCATATTGAATAAATAAAACTGCCCAACATCTTACTTAAAAGAAATACAAGACACTATATGTTCCAAATGTACCATTAAGGCATTAAGACAACACACACTGTATGCACAGCAGCCATTAAAGCAGCTTTTATTTTCCATGGTTCTCATAAAAATGGTAATGATCTGAAGACTGAAAACATTTGACCTTGCCAAGAATATGTCAAGATCTGTCAGCGCACGTACAGTTTTAGAAACAGGCCTTTTGACTGCGTCTGATGGTGTTAGTCTGAGTGGAAGTGGGCGGTGGAAAACTGCCTCCTGACACCTCTTTAACAAGGTGGGCAGGCTGGTGAATCAGCCCAGTCACTCACTCATTCACTCACTCCTGACGCCCACTGCCCACAAGGTACACAAGGCACGTGGCACGACCAGATGTTGTTTTTGGGGAAGTTGCCAGACATGGCTGTAGGAGGTAATGTATAGATGCTTGTTTAGAGGCAGAAGGCTTTGAGGGCAGTTGAGCTGTGACGGCAGACAGGTGGCTGGCTGTTTTCCAGATGTTTCAGAATGGATACATGTCTGACTATTGAAAGGGTGGCAGACAGACACTGTCTCATCAGAGACCTTGGTGACGTTGATACCTTTTCCTCCATGTTTCAGATGTCACCTGCTACCCAGCAGATGCAACCCACGCAGACGATGCAGTCTCCACCCCCAAGTGGTGGGAGACGCAGGCGAGTTGTGGACGAAGATCCGGACGAACGTCGACGGAAGTTTCTGGAGCGGAACAGAGCAGCAGCAACAAGATGCAGACAGAAGAGAAAAGTATGGGTGATGTCTTTAGAGAAGAAAGCTGAAGAGCTCACTCAGACCAACATGCAGCTTCAGGTACAAAATGAACTTAAGGAGTGAAAAACAGTGACAAACATCTGAGCTCTAAATCTACACACAACCCACTTTGCCACCTACAACACTCAGCATGTACTTTTATTTTAGTTCCTCATTTAGAGCGTATTGCCATTATGTAATTTTGCACTAGAGATAAATGCAAATAGTTTGAAGTAAGTCTGATCTTTAAAAGATAACTGAAAAAAGAACGCACTGTGAATTTACTGTTCAAACTTGACACTTTTTTTTCATCAGTGATCATAACGTATTTCTGTGTTTTCTTTTATTTAAGAATGAAGTGACCATGCTAAAGAACGAGGTGACCCAACTCAAGCAGCTTCTCCTCACACACAAGGACTGTCCCATCACCACTATGCAGAAAGAGTCCCAAGGTTACCTCAGTGAGTAGCTCAAACATAAACACAGACACACACACTTGGAAGTTTGACCAAACACACCCCGTCATCCGTGTGCCTTAGCCCTGCAGCGCAGATAGCACTGCTGTGGAAATGCTTGCTAATTGTCTTGCCAGAGGAAAGATATAAACTGTACTGACTGAAGTGTGACGGACACACAGTTCCTTCCAAGACTCTTCGCTCCTACGTGCTGGTATCCTGCTCCCACGCTCGCTGCAGGACTCTTCCTTTGACATATGGGTGTTGCACACCCTGGTAGCAGGTCTGGGCTAGGAGTTGGTAGTCTGAATCCCACATGATACCTATTTTTCCATCTGACAGCACCTCGGCGCTCCCAGGCTTCCGAGACTCAATGTGCGAAATATGTCACAGGCTGCACAAACTCTCGTGGATGCCCCTGGATCTCGCTGATTATTGGACTGTGGCTCGGCTCAGTCACGCATGACATCAGAGCCCCACCCTTTGATATGGATACGAGTGACATTTCCATGTAATTAGGATAAGGCACCTCCCTGTGCGGCTTTAGCACAGGAAAATAAGGCTCACATCCCTGCTGGCTGAATGGTTCTTTTATAAAGAGGAGAGCCAACTCCCAGACTGGGCTGGGAGAGACTTTTCATCGATGGGTCTAGCTTGTGTACAGATGTCACCTTCAATGTGTCCAGAACTCATCAGGCGTGTTTATGGAGTTGAGTGATTCACTTTTCCATTTTTATGTTATCCATTCATTTTGGGATGACAGGTGAGACGTTAGGTGTGAATTTAGTTTGTTTGAAATTGATCTCTTTATGCTAATAAAACCACCTTTTACAATAATGACATTTGTTCTGTGTTTATTTTGATATTTTTTACTATCACATACATTTGAAGCCAGCTTGAAGGTCATAGCATGTACACTTGCACACACACAGACACAAAGTCACACATGTCATCCATCCTCAGTATTGTCTCTTTTGTCTCTGCAGGTCCAGAGAGCAGTCCGGCAGGCAGTCCAGTGCCAGCATGCTCCCAGCAGCAGGTCATTCAGCACAACACCATCACCACCTCCACCACGACTGTAGGGGGCAGCAGTGTGCACGGGCAAGCCAACCACCGCACAGACATTAACCCCATCCACTAGGGACAAGAGACTATAACCCTGGTTGTAGCCCCAGCTGCCCCTTCACACCCCTGCTTTTCGAGGGTAACCAGCTGCACATGCTGCCCCCCCTCCCCTTTACTCCATCAAGAAAAACCTCAAAGGCCTGTGAGGCTGTTCTTTATACAGTAGCTACAGTATGTATTTTTATAGACCAACCCTATTAACGCATAAATGTTTTACTTTTTTTATCTGCTTTTTTGTGCTTTTAGCAGAGAGGGAGTTTTGCTAATCTCATGCAGCATTTGAGTGACTTTTTCTGTTGTGTAGAGGTACAAAAATGGACCACAGTGGTCATGGGACCAGAGGAAAGAGACATAAGCCTCGGGCTGTCATCTCTATAACCGACTCTTACATCCCTGTATGCCCAGTGGACTGAATAATGAGTCAAATATTCTCTGTGTGTCACTGTGGACAGTATGTCGAGTGTCATGCAGGATTTTGTCAAAGCAAACTCTGAACAAGTGAGCAGGATATTGCTGCCTTTAAGTCGTCTTCAGGAATCAAGTCAAACTGTCGCCATGATGTCTTGAAGACAGGAATATGCAAGCAGATGTAATTTTACCTTTCTTTCCTGTATGACTGTTATCCCTGTCAGTGGTATTCCTAAATAGTGTTATGAAATACAGCATGATGGTGAAAATTTGATCAAATGAAAGCAATACATCCCAGTATTGATCATCTACTATATGCCCATGTAATGATCAGCACGGCCAAGCCAATCTGATCCCGAGAACATACGATGCTGTTACAGCTACAGAACTGTACACTGTGATACCAGTGAGGCAGCTGAGGAGTTGAAACAAACTCCTGCGCTCTCCAGGACCAACTGAAGCTTTAATTATTGAGGCCTCTTTTTGTGTGTTTGTGTGTCTGAATCCACGTTTTTTGGATTCAAATTCCAAATGAATATAACATATTTTTGCGTGCATCTGCACAGTTTTGAGCATGTGTATATGTATAGTATGTGTTTTGCCTTCTTTCCTCTGCAGAACCAAGTTCAGCGGGTGTGTAAAGAGAGAAGAACAAAAAAAGTGTGAGAGAAATTGATTTGTTTGACTGTAATCCCATGACTGGCATAGTGTTTTAGGATTTGTAAAGAGGAGTTGTTTATGCCTGTGCTTTCCAAAATGTCACAACGTGCCTGAAGTTTTCTTAAAATGTTTTGTTGGTTTAATTTAGGCCAATTCTTTTGATCTCCTTAATCATCATTATTATTTCAAACAATCAAATCCAATTGATTCTTAAAGACTCCAGATACTATAGATAGTTGTAGCTGTTATTGGCTTTGTCATTACTGCTTATTAGGGCAAAACCAGCTGACCAAGGAGAAAAATCCTCTTTTTCCCTTTGACCTTTGACCCCGTCATCAATCTAGCTTTCTCACTTTCTCAGGCCTCCTCTGTATTTCAGATTGGCGATGAATGTACTTCCATCTCCCTTCCAGCCTTGAAGCCTTCATTGTTGACCAGATATCCTCCTTCTTTCCTCTTTCTGACCAGGAATGTCAAATTTGTTAGCATGTTGACCACAATGCACTGTGCTATACAGTAGGATGGATTAAATACATTGCAGCAATCGCAGAGCTGTCTATGCACTTTTGTCCTCTGCTGCGCCAGAGGGTAGGATAGCCATATTAAGGTCTGAGTAATTCTCAGTGATCCCCTTCCCTTTTCACACACCAGCGAGAGACGTGTCTGTGTTCGGCTATATGGAGAGACTGTGCCTGGCATGCATCACATGTCTGTCGATATAAGAAGGTTGTATTGTGGGGTGAGGACCCAGAATCATTTATTTTGTGTCCTTTTTATCTTGGAAAAAAACAAAAATAAATGCAACTCCATTTTTGTCAAAGATGAAGAAAGCTACATGTGAAATGAAAATGCTCTTTACTTTCATATTAGGTTATATCAAAGTTTTGTAGAGGCTTTCAGACTGTTTGTCACATCATAACCTCAGCGTGTGCAGGATAGTATGTGTGTTAATGAATCTAAGAAATTGTCTGTCTTGAAAAGGGCTTTGTTGTACCAACCCTCTTAAATAAAGCTTGCCTTATTTTTGGGTTTTCTTTAAGCCACATCTTGATTATTTGACCATTCCAAATTAACCTCCTGCATGTGAAAATATGGTTATGACCTCAAAACACTTACAACTGGAATCATTTGGAGGATGTTGATATTTTAGATAGATTTTAGATATGAGAGTTTCTACTTTAATGTTTGACAGTGGATCCAGGTTGTGCTTTCAGAAAGACATTTGTTACTGTATAGGCAGGCAAAGATGGAAGGACAGTATGAGTGTGTCTGTGTGGATTTGTGTGAGATGAGAACAATTCCTACACATTAATGATGTTATAATTGTATTATTTTAAATCTAAAACTATAAATATTGTACATAATGTCATTAATTTCTATAATCCTGTACATGTAATGCAACCACCTTTCTTTTTGAAGGGAGTCAATGTGTGGTACATGTCTGTAAATAATGTTTGCATAGCACTTGTTGCCTTTCATTGTATGTCGAGGCTCATTTCAGCGCTTAAATACATTGTTTATATGTAATGAACTGATGAATCCATTCTTGCCTGCATAACTTTGTACATTTTTTTGTGTCTGTAATGACATTGTCTCCTTTTTTTGTTTTTTGCATTTGTACAGATGTTAAAGTTATCACTGCAGTTACATTACGGTATGAAAATAAAGCACTTGTTCCGTAACATACAGTAAGGTGATTTGAAATTCAAAAATCTGGTAACCATACAACTGTTACTTTATGTGCAGAGAAAAATAAGTTATATATACAAAAAAGAAAACGTATGCTCAAATCAAATGATCCACGTTATTTCCCAATGCTTGCCCTTCACACATAACTGCTCATTAAATAGTTAGATGCTTTAAAGGTTTAGAATACTCATTAATAATTGATCCGTCTAGACATCTTGATAGTTGTCTGATGACACAACATGGCAGTTAACTTCAGTACACAAAGTTTTGGGAAATCAGTCAAAATGCCAAATAACTACACAACACTGCAGTGTGTCAATTTAATTTCAGCCACAATATTAACATACAAACAAGCAGTGTATTGTTTCAAGTCTTGAGTAGATGATGTTGCAACATGCAAAGTGGCCTCTATTCTGTCTTAGATAGTGAAGAAGAATTATTTAATACTTTTTGAGGATTTGAGTTGTGGTTAAATCTGATGGTATAAATGTTTTAAAAGGCACTGAATGACTACAGCAGTTTTGTGAAGTGAGTATTTTTGGAGTATTTTTGAGTAATACATTGAGAATGACATTTCTGTGGAGCACAGTGACCCCTGGTGTACATTTGCCAAACTTTCAGAATGGATACAACAATAAAAGAACAGAACTGCCATATCTGTAAAACACACAAAGGTCATATAGAAAAGGATGCCAGCCTGGTCTAGACATTAAGACACACGCATTTAGAAAAAGTACTTTATTTCAACTTAATTCTCTTGTTTCAAAGTATTTTTCTTTACATACTATCTTCAAGCATGTACTTATTGAATCAAACACACATTTCCCCACACACAATCCCAACTGAAACATGAAATAATGCAAAACATTTAAGACAACTTAAGGCCTGATAATCAGATTGAAATATGATTTTGGTTTCACTCCATTACAACCGCATGAATCACTCAAATCATCAGAGATGTAGACAGTGATTGAGACCTCTTGAAACGAGACAACTTTGATTTGTAGTGCATCACAGAGAGATCCAAAGTCCTAAACACAATGCCACCTCTGTTAAAAAGGCTTTTTTTAAAAATAAAAAATCAGCAGCAAAGATGTGTACCAAATTCAACAATGTGCTGATTTACATGTGCTGAGACAATCAACAGTCATTGATTAATGATATGCTTTTTAAAGTGGAAACATTTCATATCCAGCCCCGTGTTGAGAGGAATCTGTCAATCATATCAAAGGACCTCGCTGGCTGGTCATAAGGCAGAATGTGACCCCCTCCTCGAATGATGACCTGTGTGATAAGAGGACAGATTTTTAAAGTAGCTGTTTGAGGACTATTCTCACGTTGTTTTGGCTGTCCTGAATATCTGCTCACCTGGTAAAACTCATTCACTTGTCTTACATAACCTGCCACCTCTGTGTCACTGGGCTGAACCTTCCAGTGGAAGCGAGGGGCTTGTTTGTAATCAGCGGCCCCAGTCCAGTTGACGGTAGGCAGGAACCTCTCAGTCAAAGGAGCGGCTACAATGACATCCAGCTGACCACTGTAGATTAAGACCTGGAGGTACGTAGAAGCAGCCCAAGCAAGGACGGAGGGTTAGAGGGGAACATACCACATGAGTTTCCGTAAATGCATGCAACAGAAAGTTGCCATTCCTCTCCTATCGGACCTATTTTTCAATCATGATTAATGATCCTAATAGCGATTTCAAAAAGATGTTTATACACACATAAACTTTTGATAAAAGATCATTAGCAATGGTTGATAGTTCCGCAGCCCTCACCCTATAG
This sequence comes from Scomber scombrus, assembly GCF_963691925.1. Lineage (NCBI taxonomy): Eukaryota > Metazoa > Chordata > Actinopteri > Scombriformes > Scombridae > Scomber > Scomber scombrus. The sequence continues at coordinate 15,675,306 of NC_084976.1, read as the reverse complement.
TTGTCCATCAGCACACCAAGCCAAGGTTTGATGCTCTTCATGACATCCTGCAGGAGGTGTTTCTCCACCTCTGAGCCGTCGTGGAACGTCAGGTTGCCCACATGGATGGCATGTCGCACCTCTGGCAGAGTCACAAACTGGGAGAAGTACCCCTGGTCTTCAGGCTCCTGTGTTGCACACACAAACAATAAGATAAGTTATATTTAGTTTATTTGTACATAAAGTTAAGCACAATGATCTCAGAGATGTCTGAGGAGTATAGATAGACAGACAGTGCTGCAGGTGTGTCGAAGTACCTGGCATGTCATGTAGTTGTAGTAGTTGGTGCAACCTGTAGCATTTTGGAAGAAGGAGGGATAAGGTGCCACGTCACCATTCAGCAAGCTGTCAAAAACCTGAAGTCAAAGACATGAATGAATGTCTAAAAAAGGCTGTGTCATCAGTGTGTGAATGACTAGAAACTGCTCCTGATGAGCAGCCACCTTGCATGGAAGCCTCTGCTATCAGCATATGAATGTGTTTAGGAATGGATGAATGTAGCCTGTAGTGTAAAGCACTTTGAGTGGCCAGAAGTGTAGAAAGGCGGTGTATAAATGCAGTCCATTTACCACAAGAGCAATACTTTAGGTCCCCTTATTTAGCATTAATTAGTTCACAAATATTTCATTAATTGTTCATAACACACCATTATGTAGTTGTACAAAGATATAGAGACAGAATTTAAGAGTTCATTAATGTTCAGTATTTGTCTATAAAGTATAACTTTCCTATTAGTACATTCATATTAATAAAACTGTTGTGCTATATTGTCATTTATAACAACTGAATGAACTAAATTGCAGTGTACTATAAATCATTCATTAAATGTTTGCATGCTGCATGTGAACGTTATAAATATATGTGAAAATGGAAATGATTAGAAATTAGTTTACTTGGATAAATGATAATAAATAAATAACCCAACTTAGATTTTGATAACTCTCAGCAGCACCCAGCATCTCTTACCTCAAAAGCTTCCACCCACTTCTGCTGCTGGATGAGCTTCACCCCATAGTCTGTCTGCTGGACCACATAGTCTTTCTGGAGTTCATCTATCATGCCTGTTTGGTACATGAAGTCACCGTAACCACCCAGCATCTGTGAGGGACCAAAGACCATAAAATACTGTATTCCTCTCACATCTTCACTTACATGATGCTGAAAACTACTAAAACACAAGAGAGCAAGAGACTTGTTACTTGACTTCATGTTTTATACAATACTTAACATAATAGTAACCACTTTTTAAAATTGAAATGTCAGCTTGCTTGGATGAGATGCAATGCCATTTAGGTAATATCCCACAAAGCAACAAGTACAGTCAGGGGAGCTTTGATATTTCTGTGGTAGTTTAAAGAACATCAGAAAGTGAATATTGTTGACAGATACGCACCATTTCTGGATCACAGAGCCCATCACCAATGGCCATTCCCTTAAAGTTGATTTTCACCTTAGCAGTGGGGTTGTTTTTGTGGATGTAGTAAGAAATGGCAGGAACATACTTCCCAGCATAAGACTACAAAGAGATAGACAGAAAGGTTCACATGGATAAGGACTGTATCATAATAGGACAAGTTGTTCTTATGTGTTGTGAAAAGCTGCTGTAGTGTTGTGTGTGAATCTTAACATGTCTGTATAAAACTAGTATATGAAAATAAAACCTCTCAGGGCCATCCAGGTCACAAGCTTCCTCATGCCTGCTGTTATGTGTGCAAGTTAAAAAGCCATGTGCGTATTGCTGCTTCTTACATTTTTAAGACAATTAGCAAAGATTACAAAGAAAACAAAAACTTGCCTCTCCTGTTGCGTAGAACTCATTGGACTGATACTCAGGGAAGAGTTGGAAGAACTGTGTTAAAGCACTTAAAAAAAGAGAGATGGAAACAGTAAAAATGTTAGCATATAATCAAACAGCACACAAAGTTACAAAGCTAGATTTGATCTGGACAGCAGCATTTCACCTGTACAGATCCCTGCCGACATCGTCCTGGTTCTGAGCAAAACCTTTGTCATCGTCAGTGAAGCTGAAACCTGTTCCAACCTGGAAAAAGAGATACTTTCCCTCAAAGTCTTGTCAGTTAATCTTCATGCATGTATGTCAATATATCAGATATGCTGAGAAACCTTCAATGTGTCCCATGTACTTTGTCTAATGTAAACAATACGTACCGGATTGTCAATGTACAAAACGGAATATCTGCTTGTCCAAGCGTAATCCCTCGAACCAACTGCAAAGACAGGAAAGTTGAGCAGATAAATACTCCAACATAAACTATACAAGGCACTTTTTTTCCAATTAAACAGGGATTACAGTCCATGTACCCTGCTGTAGAACCAAATCAGTTCTTACCTGTCATATTCTTATAAACCACATATGGTCCATGTTCCACAAAGAGGCCAAACATGGAGGTGCCACCAGGTCCACCCTGCAGCCACAGCAGGACTGGAGCATTCTTTTGGGTTGGCTGTCAGTCAGGGAATACAAAGTTAAGATCTCAGCTCTACCTTGTGGTGGCTTTGTTTCTCAAGAAAGGTGTAAGTTATTTCTGTTGGCTTTGCATTTCACAGACAATTATTCACACAGCACATCTTGCATGTTCCCTGTGATGTGATATGTGTGGTAAACTTTCTCTGCATATTATTAAAACACTGACTCCTCTTTTTTTGTAGCTATCGTACAATTAAGCACCTTCACAAAGGATGAACTGGAAGGATGAAAAGGGACTTGGACTGAATACAGAATTATTAGTGGGTGAGATAAAAGGTGCGATTCCTATGAGATGTCATGTACTGAAATGTGAAGCTATGTGGAATTTTAAGAAATTAATATTTTTAAGGTTTCAAGATTATCTTTCATTCAGTGTCAACGAAGTGGTGTGTGTCCTTCTTATACTTCAGAATGAACTCCAGATATGAGATGTGGCTACTGATAATTGATTTTAACAAAAAAAATGACAAAAATTCCTTGTAAAAGATTCTTGGCAAACCTTTGTCAAAAATACCTCCCATCATAGCTGGTATTCTTGTAACTGCAGCTGCTTAAATACTCATGGTACAACGTCTTATCAAATGTTGACTGAGGAACTAAAGTTAAAGTAAGTAAAATAAAGTTCTACGTGAAAAGGACCATTTATTTCACAATGTCTCTCTGCTCACTGACCTTCTCCCCAGCTGCAGAACTGATTTTATGTGACTCTGTTGTCTGGAAAAAACCCTAATTAGAGAAGTTAAAGCCTACCATCAGTGCAGGAAAGAACCAAAAGAAGAGGTTGCTGTTGTATTTTTTGTTGACGGTGAGATACCCAGAATAACTCTTGACATTGGCGCCTGGTAGATCTCCGACTAGACTCAGTTTCCTGGCTAAAAACAAAACAAAACAACAATACACACATTGTAAAAATACTCCAAAAATCCTGCAGCCTCCTGAATGTGATCACAATAAAACTGAAGTATTATGGCAGCATTCAGTAATGTGGTGTACTTATACCTTCATCTATGGCGCCTTTTTCCAAGTAAGGAGTGAGAAAAAGAGGAGACCCAGGGTCGACTCCATTGAGGCCGCTGACACGGTGCAATTTTCGGCAGAACAACGACGAGCAGCTTCGTGACTGTGAAGAGTCCAGACAGGCCCACAGTAACAGGAGACCCAGTGTTTCCCTCCACAGCCTGATAGTATTTAACACATGCATATTAGACTACAGGCCCCGGTCAGCGGTGTGTGTGACTGTCAAACACTCAGATTTCATTACAGCCCGACTACAAGCACAAGCACCGCTAATCTGAAAGAGGCGGAAAAAACATATGTGAACTCACCTCGTCGTGTCCATGGCAGCAAGAAATGTCAGCTTTGGAATAAAGAGAGGTGTCTGTACAAGTTGGTAAGGACTGAACGTGGACTGACTGGAAAGTGTGAACCTGCAAGGCTGAGTCACATGATCAGCTCAGCGTAGGTCATATGAGACATACAGGATCACGTGATCATTGTTGTGGCGCAAACCGTGAATTTCGCCCCTGAACACAGTCTTGCAGGGAATGAGTTGCCAGACAGATAGTAATGCTCAGATTTATCTGTCATGCTGAAAATATGTTTTTGGCCAGCTGGGTGAGTTAACTACTTTCTTATGAGATTCTTAAAAAGGGATGTTGAGCATAAGTTACGAACTGGAAGACAACCAAAAGGGAATTTGGAAGCTGTTTATTTAAATTATAGCATTAGCCTGTAGTGTACAGACCAGGGTTGGGAAGGTTACTTTGGAATTGTAATAGGTTGCATATTACTAGACCCTATTTAAAATGTAATAAGTCTAATCTATCTATCTATCTATCTATCTATCTATCTATCGATCGATCGATCGATCGATCGATCGGTCGGTCGGTCGGTCGGTCGGTCGGTCGATCTATCTATCTATCTATCTATCTATCTATCTATCTATCTATCTATCTATCTATCTATCTATCTATCTATCTATCTATCTATCTATCTATCTATCTATAAATGCAGGATAGATAGATAGATAGATAGATAGATAGATAGATAGATAGATAGATAGATAGATAGATAGATATGTACTGTACGCCAAGAAGGTGTGGGGGGTCCATGAGCAGCAGTGCCCAGGGGCCTGGGGGTACTAATCCAGCCTTACCAGCCAAGTCTCGATCAGTAGGATGAAGACTAAGTTATGGATACTTCTAAGATCATTAACTAAAAACGACTTATTCGTTAGCAAATGATGTTTAATAAAGTCATTATCAGAATAAATGGCATCAAATTGCCTTCAATGTTGCCATCTGCTGTGTTGCTGTGCATGTGACAATAAAACCTCTTGATTCTCTTGAATGGAAAATTACAATTTGAAGTTTTGTCCCACAGTGCAAATTAAGTTACACAGCTGGAAAAGTGAAGTGAAAGTGACAGTTCTCAAAGCAAAAAACTATAATAATAAATCCTTGAATTCATGATATTTGTTGGCATAAAAAGGCCTACATACTACTATTAGGTAGTATAAAAGCGTTGTTACCTGTAATAACTACAGTGTTAATCTGCCCCCTAGTGGTCACAAACTCAGAACTGCAACTTTAAAAAAGCCAGCATCACCACTAAAATCCCTCATAGCAGTGTTATAATTACAGGCTGATTTATTATTTTAGGCCTTTTTCACTCCAGACATTTTGACTGTAATGGAAGGAAGGAGTACAGGTGTAATTTATTACATTAACGACAGCTCCGTCCCATAAAGCCAATACAGGAACTGCAAACATAGGCTAAATGGAATTCAGCCATTATTCATGTCATCAATCATGCCTGTGTGTTTGCTGCTCTGACTATCTAGATGTTTGCAGTGAAAACTGTGATTTTAGCAGTCTATCTATCCATCCATCCATCCATCCATCCATTCATCCATCCATCCATCTATCTATCTATATATACACACACATATATATATATATGTGTGTGTGTGTGTGTATGTATGCATGTATGTATGTATGTATGTATGTATGTATCTATATATATATATATGAAATTGTTAACTGCACTTAAGGATTTACTATAAATAATAACACAAGTAGCCTATAGAAAATGTACTATTGTAGTTGTATTTATTTTTTAATTCTCTATTTTTAATGGAGAATGTATTTATTTATTTATATTTACATTTGTATTTACACTTATACTTAAATATTTACATTTATATTAAATAGTTACATTTATATTTAAATACTTACATTTATATTAAATAGTTACATTTATATTTAAATAGTTACATTTATATTAAATAGTTACATTTATATTAAATAGTTACATTTATATTTAAATATTTACATTTATTTAAATGACTTGTTTCCCTCTATGCATGACTCCCATGGACCCCAAAGCTGTATAGGCAAGAGTATTCAGGATGGCCCCAGTTGCTCTGGACTTGCAGCTTCACATATTTGTAGACACCCATTTTATGTTCCTAATGAGAGACGGAAGAGAGAAGTGAGCAGAGACAGTTAGTTTGGTGCTCAAAAGAGAGTAACAAGAAAAAAATACAATAGGAACAAAAACTGCAACTCTTTAGGCTTTCCGTGTATCAACTTGTGAGCAAAATGAGTGTACTACACACCAGCAGTTTGAAAGTCTGTAGTCGTTCCCCATCTTGGTCATAAAGAAAGGTTCCTAGTTGCATTCCTTCGTCATCCAAAGTCTCCATTCCCTGAGAGAGAGAACGAGTGAGAAGTCCTGTTGAACATATTGTTCTCTGTATGTTTGACAGTTATTAAACGGATAAGAGCTTGGGATGTAACTGGGTTAAATTTGTGACTTACATACACAGAAAACTCTTTCGGGGCGCTGGCGATGGAGCCAGTGGGGCTCTGGCTCTTGGAAATGTGACCCAGTGTCACATAGCTAAGCGTGGCTGGGTGGGACAAGGCGATGACTAAATGTCCACGTCTGCCTGAAAAGGCCCAGCATCTTCCTGGGACTAGATGTGAGTCTCCCTGAGGAGAGAAAGAGCAAGGAAGAGAAGAGAGTTTAGGTGGAGGGTTGCTTGTGTGCTTGTGTCTGTTATATTTCTGTATGATTAATACATTTCAAGTACACGTGTGTGTGTGTGTGTGTGTGTGTGTGTGTGTGTGTGTGTGTGTGTGTGTGTTAGAGTGTGTGTATGTGTGTGTGTGTGTGTGTGTGTGTGTGTGTGTTAGAGTGTGTGTGTGTGTGTGTGTGTGTGTGTGTGTGTGTGTTAGAGTGTGTGTATGTGTGTGTGTGTGTGTGTGTGTGTGTGTGTGTGTGTGTGTGTGTGTGTGTGTGTGTGTGTGTGTGTGTGTGTAGTTCCTACTTTGATAACAGTCCTTGGGTTTTCAGGTGGACACTGGATAGGTATTCCGAAAAATGACAGACCTGCTTCTTGTACCTGGTATGTTTCTGAAGAAAGATTAGATAAAACTCTGGCTCCTGCAAACACAAAAACACAAGTCAACAACAAAGTCTGAAGGTGTGAATTACAATCTAGAAAGGGGGATTTAGATGACTTACCTAGTGAGTCCAAAGCGAAGTTTGGCAAATTGTCTGCTATTAAGTGGTTTATATTGTTTCTTAACATCCGTAGCTTGTCCTGTATCTCTTCCAGTTGCTTCTCCAGCTCTTCATATCTTGCCGTTGAGTCCTGTGAGTGAGATGATTCATTTTACATCATATTACTCCATGCCCATGATTTTGCATTTCAGCAAGAACATATTTGGACTTAGGTGCACAGGAAGATTTATGTTTAAAAGAGAAAGTCAAATTTCTTCTCATTTGTCATACCGGCTCCACGAACATAGATGTGCAAGGTGATTCTGACAGTCCTGAATCCAGAAAGGTATTGCCAAGAAATCCTGACAGATGGAAGGAAACAAAGCATGGGATTAACAGGTCAGGGGTGTTTTATTTAAAAGACAGGTACAGCATGCTACAAAACTGACAGCCCTGACAGGCCAAGATGCTTTAAAAATGGGTATATCGAAATGATAGTGAAAGGAGAGATAAGGAGTCACTCACCAAAATACAGGGATAGGAGGATGAGATAGCCAAAAATCTTCAGACCAGACATAATGCGGACCCTGCTTTTGTTGTTGTTGATGTTGATGCTGTCACTGTTCCTGATGATGACGGTCTCTTTTCTAATGGGAGGAGAACTGTGCCCAATCCTACGCCATTTGAAAACTCTGTATGTAAGAAAAAAAGAAAAAAGAGAGAAAGACAACTGCATAGAACACATACACACCATGTGTGCACATACCAGATGGCTGCCTGCAGTTCACAGATACAAAAACTCCAGCTTACCTGTACAGGGTCTCCTTATCGGAAATTACCGGTCGTCCCTCACTGTTGTAATGTCCCATGGATATTAGGCGAGAGCTTCTTCGTGGCATGACTGTCAACCAAAGGAGAGAGACAGAGGGGAGATCAATGATTGTCTGACACAAAGGAAAGTCATACGCTTTTACATGTTCACTAATATATATATCACTATTAAAGGTAATTCTGCAGCCAGTCAGTGTCCTGTATGTCAGTAGTATTCGGTTTTTCAGTCACTGATTCCATCCATCCATCCATCCATCCATCCATCTTCTTTCCGCTTATCCGGGGTCGGGTCGCGGGGGCAGCAGCCTAAGCAGGGAAACCCAGACTTCCCTCTCCCCAGCCACTTCGTCCAGCTCTTCCCGGGGGATCCCGAGGCGTTCCCTGGCCAGCCGAGAGACATAGTCTCTCCAGCGTGTCCTGGGTCTTCCCCGGGGTCTCCTACCGGTGGGACGTGCCCTGAACACCTCACCCGGGAGGCGTCCGGGAGGCATCCTAACTAGATGCCCGAGCCACCTCATCTGGCTCTTCTCAACGCGGAGGAGCAGCGAGTCTACTCCGAGCTCCTCCCGGATGGCCGAGCTTCTCACCCTATCTCTAAGGGAGAGCCCAGCCACCCTACGGAGGAAGCTCATTTCGGCCGCTTGTACCCGCGATCTCGTTCTTTCGGTCACTACCCAAAGCTCATGACCATAGTTGAGGGTAGGAACGAAGATCGACTGGTAAATCGAGAGCTTCGCCTTTCGGCTCAGCTCTCTCTTCACCACGACGGATCTGTGCAGAGCCCGCATTACTGCAGACGCTGTACCGATCCGCCTGTCGATCTCCCGCTCCATCCTTCCCTCACTCGTGAACAAGATCCCGAGGTACTTGGGATCTTGTACTCCTCCACTTGGGGCAGGATCTCATCCCCGACCCGAAGGGTGCACTCCACCCTTTTCCGGCTGAGGACCATGTACTCGGATTTGGAGGTGCTGATTCTCATCCTGGCCGCTTCACACTCGGCGGCGAACCGATCCAGTGAGAGTTGGAGGTCACGGTCTGATGAAGCCAACAGGACCACATCATCTGCAAAAAGCAGTGACCCAATCCTGAGGTCACCAAACCGGAACCCCTCAACGCCCTGGCTGCGCCTAGAAATCCTGTCCATAAAAATTATGTACAGGATCGGTGACAAAGGGCAGCCCTGGCGGAGTCCAACCCCCACCGGAAACGAGTCCGACTTACTACCAGCTATGCGGACCAAGCTCTGACACCGGTTGTACAGGGAACGGACGGCCTGTATCAGGGGGTCCGATACCCCGTACTCCCGGAGAACCCCCCACAGGACCCCCCGAGGGACACGGTCGAATGCCTTTTCCAAGTCCACAAAGCACATGTGGACTGGATGGGCAAACTCCCATGCACCCTCAAGGATCCTGCAGAGGGTGTAGAGCTGGTCCACAGTTCCACGACCCGGACGAAAACCACATTGCTCCTCCTGAATCCGAGGTTCGACTATCCGACGGACCCTCCTCTCCAGTACCCCCGAATAGACCTTACCAGGGAGGCTGAGGAGTGTGATCCCCCTATAGTTGGAACACACCCTCCGGTCCCCCTTCTTAAAAAGAGGGACCACCACCCCAGTTTGCCAATCCAGAGGCACTGCCCCCGATGTCCACGCGATGTTGCAGAGTCGTGTCAACCATGACAGCCCCACAACATCCAGGGCCTTGAGGAACTCCGGGCGGATCTCATCCACCCCCGGGGCCTTGCCACCGAGGAGCTTCTTGACCACCTCGGCGACCTCAGCCCCAGAGATAGGAGAGCCCACACCCGGGTCCCCAGGCCCTGCTTCCTTACCGGAAGGCGTGTCGGTGGGATTGAGGAGGTCTTCGAAGTATTCCTTCCACCGATCCACGACGTCCCGAGTCGAGGTCAGCAGGCCACCGTCACCCCCATACACAGTATTGACGGTGCACTGCTTCCCCCTCCTGAGACGCCGGATGGTGGTCCAGAACCTCTTCGAAGCCGTCCGGAAATCGTTCTCCATGGCCTCACCGAACTCCTCCCATGTCCGGGTTTTTGCCTCAGTGACCGCCGCAGCCGCCCCCCGCTTGGCCTGCCGGTACCTGCCTGCTGCCTCCGGAGTCCCACAGGCCAAAAAGGCCCTATAGGACTCCTTCTTCAGCGTGACGGCATCCCTCACCGCCGGTGTCCACCAGCGGGTTCGGGTATTGCCGCCACGACAGGCACCGACCACCTTGCGGCCACAGGACCGGTCGGCCGCCTTGACAATGGAGGCGCGGAACATGGCCCACTCGGACTCAATGTCCCTCGCCTCCCCCGGTACATGGTCAAAGTTCTCCCGGAGGTGGGAATTGAAGCTCTCTCTGACAGGAGACTCTGCCAGACGTTCCCAGCAGACCCTCACAATGCGTTTAGGTCTGCCAGGTCTGACCGGCATCCTCCCCCACCATCGGAGCCAACTCACCACCAGGTGGTGATCAGTTGACAGCTCCGCCCCTCTCTTTGCCCGAGTGTCCAAGACATGCGGCCGCAAGTCCGACGACACGACTACAAAGTCAATCATCGAACTGCGGACTAGGGTGTCCTGGTGCCAAGTGCACATATGGACACCCTTATGCTTGAACATGGTGTTTGTTATGGACAATCTGTGACGAGCACAGAAGTCCAATAACAAAACACCGCTCGGGTTCAGATTGGGGGGGCCGTTCCTCCCAATCACACCCTTCCAGGTCTCACTGTCGCTGCCAACGTGAGCGTTGAAGTCCCCCAGCAGAATGATGGAATCCCCAGAGGGAGCACTTTCCAGCACCCCCTCCAAGGAGTCCAGAAAGGGTGGATACTCTGAACTGCTGTTTGGGCCATAGGCACAAACAACAGTCAAGATCCGTCCCCCCACCCGTAGGCGGAGGGAGGCTACCCTTTCATCCACTGGGGTAAACTACAACATACAGGCGCCAAGCCGAGGGGCAATAAGTATTGCCACCCCTGCCCGGCGCCTTTCACCAATGGCAACTCCAGAGTGGACGAGAGTCCAACCCCTCTCGAGAAGACTGGTTCCAGAGCCCTTGCTATGCGTCGAGGTGAGGCCGACTATGTCTAGTCGGAACCTCTCAACCTCGCGCACCAGCTCAGGCTCCTTCCCCGCCAGAGAGGTGACATTCCACGTCCCTAGAGCTAGCTTCTGTAGCCGAGGATCGGACCGCCAAGGTCCCCGCCTTCGGCTGCTGCCCAGCTCACACTGCACCCGACTTAAAAAAAACTGTAACCATCTCTTGATAGTCCTGCAGATGACCATCATGATCACATTACAAGCAACAAAAAAAGAAACTCCTGTGCACTCTCAAGTTTAAAGACCTGCACATTTTTGATACTATGTCAGATGTCTCAATTAGGCCTAATTTTTGATGCTGTAGCTACTGTAGTTTATGATGGATGATGTTGATGTCATGGGGCATACAAAGCCTTTCCAAGCCATCATCTGTTCTTTTTTTTCTGAATACAGATAGTATTTAAAACAACCCCACATATAACTTGCTCTATAATATAAAAGAATTGCATTTTTTCGGATCAGTATGGCATAAATCAGATATGCAATCAATTTTCTCAATTTTCACTTCATTCAGCACCAGTGTTTTTGATTCTGCATAGAGTGGGATACGTATAATTCAACTTACTATGTGATATTTAACTGTGTAAGTTTGAAAGTATGTGAAGATTTAACCAAGTAGCTAAAAAAGGCAAATATAGGCTCCTTATAGTAACTCTTCACTTATGAATGTAATAGCAAAATTGTTCAACAAAATTGTGTGTTGCTACAGACATAACTTTTTTTTCTTCTTTTATCCTAACCATAGGGTTCTTATGAAAATATTATTATGAATTGTCTTGGAAACTATTGATTTACAGGTAATGTAAAAACAGGTGTTCGTGGGCATAACTGGACTGGATTTTCTTCAAATGTATTTCTAAAATTTTATCCAGCCCCATTTACATACATTGTAGAAATTGTTTGTCTCTTTCTGCAGATCTGTGAAACAAACAGTAACGTAGCCTACCTTCACTGATGAAAAAAGATCGTCCTAAAGTGGAAAGCCGACACTTTGTGGTGCTTGTTTTTACTCGTGCTGAGTTGTATTCACTGAGTGTTCAGGGAATAAAATGAGAATTCTCACACTCGTCACAATTGTTGCGTTTGAACATCTTAATACGTCATAATGACTGTAAAGTGCGCGCACAGGCACGCACACACACACACACACACACACACACGTTCACCGATAGAGTTAGTGTGACTTAAACCAATAATAGCCTACTAATGTTGATATTAAATCAGCAGTAGTGTGTGGACACACTGCTGTCAATGGAGTGTTGCTGCCACCGTGTGTTTAATGGGAGGTCCTGCACAGAGATATTTGGAGGCAATCTGTTTGCCAACAAATTGATGGAAGTGTGAGGATCAGATAATGGATAACGATTTACTGTTAAGACTGTTACTTCTTTTCCTCCTCAACAAGTCCAAACCATAAACCTGTTAACTCTCTTATGCCTCTCCATAATGTGGCACTCAGTGACCTGACTGCATTTTACTGTTCACTGATTACTATAAGAATTGCTATTTTACTATAGTATGTTTTGAGACATTTTTTACCTTTATCTTGATGTGTTTGGCTATCACACTGTGCCTTGGTACTGGCTCAGCTCCTTTAGTTTTGTCCTCTTTCTTAACATATTATTTGCTTATACAGTATGTTTAGTTACACACACTTTTGGAAACTTGCCAGTGAACACACTTCTGATTTGTTGGCCACCTGATCACAGGTGCACAAGCACACCTTGGTATTAGTGAGGGACAGGGGAGTGTGGGTGTTTTCACCTGCCTGCAACTCCAGGCATTACTCTTTTTTTGGGTCACAAGCAAACTTTTGGCTGAATGGCAGCACGTGTTTCCTTTATTCTGCTACCTCTTCCTTGAAGGGGAGAGATAGTTACAGGTAAGAGAAGTGCTCTGAAACCTGAGCATATTGATCGACTGTAGTTTATACACAAACATATGAAAACATGTTAAGACTTAACTGCCAGTACAAGGCCACTTTTAAGTTTCATGTTTTGGTTTTATATGTTTTTGTTTGTTTTATCTATTTTTTTTGTTTGTTTTATATTATGTACTGATATGTCAAGTGGGCATTCTTGCAGCAAATAAAGATGCAGTGTAAGTAAAGTGAAATTATTATTGCATCGAAAAACTAAAAGCATTTTATTAACATTTATTCATAACTCTAGGATTAGAAAAATAATATTTTATTTTAGTTTTACTTTTCAATTGTGTGATCCTTAAGGCTGTGCCTTCGCTGTTATACTGAATAGTAAAGAATATATTCTATAGGAGATGTGAGAGTCATTATTCAAAATCAACGCCTATCACGATACCTATTGTATCATGGCCTCTGTATCGTGATACATATTATAGCGTGAGGTTGTAGGCAACACCCAGACCCAGTGATGAGTAAGACAGAAACAATAGAAAGCAAGAGGACGAAAATTTGGAATTGTTTTTAAAACCTCTCTTCAAAGTCTGTAGACCCCGCATCCATCTATTTCTCTGTACTCTGTGATCCCGTTGGAAGGTGAGGTGAGGCTACAGCCCCGCCAGATGGCGTAATAAACTGATTCTGATTCATTCTGTATCATATCACTTAACATGACTTAACATGACATCTGATGAAAGATGCCAAAGCAGGAATGGTGTGGTTCAGCCGGTTTGGTCTTTGTATGAATCTCATGTGACCTTGCGTTTAAAGAAAACAGTAGGTATCGTCTGTTTTGGATTTCGCAAAGAACCTATAACTGGATTATTTTGGGCTGCTTTTGCCAGTCAGGATTGCTTTCATCTGGCAACCCTGCTCCAAACTTTCACTTTAAGAAGGCGCGTCTCTGCAGTGTAGTGTGTTTATTACAATCCTTAAAGTGGCACATGGAAACCATTTCTACTTGGCACCATAGAATCTCGACCTATATAGTCTGTCTGATGTGAGGAAACGCTTTGGAGAAACTGATCCACGGCGCATATAGTCCTGTAGGTTGGCTCGACTATTTTTATCTGTGGCGGTGGCACCTCCAGCGTGAGCTCCTCAGCCGAGGCGCACGGCTGCTAAGCGAGGATCGGCGGATTCAGACATACTCGGGGACGAACACGAGACATGAAATAGTGGCCGGTGCAAGCCGTCAGAGATGAAGCAGATTGGGACGTGAATGAAATGGAGGCACCGCCGGGGACGAGCTGCTGTGAGCGCACCTTGGTCAAACGAGAATAACCGCGAGCCGTGAAAACGGGCTGGGATGGCAGCATCCAGTAACTCAAGCCTCTCAGGTTCATCTGTGTCCTCTGGTAAGAGTTGACATAACCCAGACTCACACTAGACACTGAGACTTAGCAGTTAACAATGATAATAATAATTTCAATAATCATCACATCAGAAGGCTTTATAATTTCATTTGTCTGCGTATTTGCATGTAGGCTATGTGACTTCAATCAAACTTTTTTAAGCCTTCCCCTCATCATAAAGACATCTGGAAATGTGACATCTGTTTATTTCTTTATCTGCACGTGCATATTGAACATTAAACTAATATATTCTTAAAGTAGCCACCAGTGACTACGGCGGTTCAGGATTAACGATAAATGGGAAGCATCACCATCTGTTAACATCGGCATGCAGCGGTGGAGACATCAGAGGGAAAGCATGTCTTGTTTTGTGTGTGCATAGGGATTGTAAGGTTGTGAGATGCAGCCAGTGTGACGTTGGGTTTGGATGTTATCATTAGATTGCCAATCATCTCCATAATTTCCTCGTTGGCTTTCCACTTGGCCGGCTTCAAGGATTATCTTTGGCATGTGTAGTCTACCATTTTCCAAAAAAATGCAGCAGCAGGCTCTTTAGTGAAATTCCTTATTATGTTATGGTCCAGTGACATAATACAGTTGCATGTGCTGCTACAATGTGCACAAAAACTCCAAATAAAAATCCTCCTTTTGCATTTATACTGGAGTAGCCTACAGTTCAGCGATTAACACCATTATATTTCAATTTCAGGCTTCAATTTTTTCAGAATGAAAAACGTGTCAGCAGCTGTTTAAACAAACTCAGAGTGATACAGTATAGCAACTCCATGTTTGTTTCTGTTCTGTATTGATAAAGCCGGTTGCTCATGTTTGCCAGAGTATAAAGTACAAACTCTACTATCACAGTGGTGTTTGATCTGGAAGCCCCACCAACATACAGAGGCTTGGGTGGGTGTGTGTGTGTGTGTGTGTGTGTGTGTGTGTGTGTGTGTGTGTGTGTGTGTGTGTGTGTGTGTGTGTGTGTGTGTGTGTGTGTGTGTGTGTGTGTGTGTGTTTGTGTGTGTGTGTTTGTGTGTGTGTTTGAGAGAGACAGAGTGTGTGACAGGGGGAGGGAGAGGCTGTTTTTAATACCGGGCTCAGCACTTTGTACTTTTATGTTTGCCGTTTCCACCAATATTGGTCACATGTAGAAAATGCGCAGTGCTTCTTTATGTTTTCCCATCTTCCAGCAAAGTGAAACAGAGCACTTCATGGTAAAACTATAGATTTTTTACAGAGTAAGAACATAGTATATACCGTGTTTATTGTACTTTCTTTCTCTCTCTGCTTCCCAACCACACCACACTGCACAGCAGAGTCACATTTCCCAAGGTACTGCCCCACGGGAGGGACAGACAAGTTGTTCCAAGCTGATATAGCCTTCGGTAACCACATGTTTCACAAAGCATTATCTCATATGAGCGTCTCAGAAAGCAGCAGATTGTACTGTTTGACCACTGCTGCTTTAAGAGGAAAGTCTTTTCTCTCTGTGGCAGTAGAGGGTTGTCATTACTGTTGGGCTTTCAATATAATTATCAGAGGTTACAAGCTGTGCTGCTGCCAGGGATGAAGTGGTTGTCACAAGGGTATTATTATTTTCATGCAGAGCTCTTTGGCAGTCAGACACAACATTTGAATAATCTTGTCTATGAGGAGACTCAAAAATGAATCTGGTTGCACATTTCTGCTCCATATCTGGTTGTCTGTTCTGGCTGCAAACAAATGCTATGGTGTACTTATTTCACCAGCTGCTAATGATTGGTCCACCCAGTAATTTTGTATTGAGGCTGTTGTTTCGGGGAGATTGTGTTAATAAAGTTCATCCAACTTATCTTGGTGACAAATTAAAATGTCACTGAGGGCAGGTTTTTGTGCTGATTATGATAGTGGTGATGGTTAATGTGGATTTATCCTCACAAAATATTAATAACAGGAGCAGGGATGTCCAGACTGGACCATATGCACACAGTCTTTAGCCACAGCCTTAAAACAGGTGTCAAATAATACATGGAACTTATATTTTTGTAGGCAGTTGCAATAATAATTTTTTTTTTTTTTTTTAAACGCCAAAGGAAAGGATTGCAACACGATTGCAACACATCTATTCCTTTTCCTGCAAAAAATATTTTTTTGGCTGTTTCTCTTGATCAGGGATATCCCTACACATTCTTGGCATGGGTGGGCATGGAAGTATCTACTGTACCAGCAGCACACCATTTGCCAGACGGCTCCAGGAAATAAAGCTTTGAAATTAAATTGAGGGATAGAGCATGAAAGTATGCCTTCTGCTCCAGGCCTTAAATGACACAATTGGTCAGGGAGGCAGAATTACAGCCATGTACTACAGAGAAGCTGTCTGCTCAACACTATCCTGCACATGTTTCTTGCAAACGCTGCTGTTCACCTCAAAGTCTTTCCACTACCTCCATTCTCCATCCTTTCCACTGTGAATCATGTAGGATTAGTGACAGGAGTACTGAATGACTTACTGAAATGATCTGCATGTTTTACAGCATCAGCAAGGGTGCAAGTTTGTCCCTCAGTGAGTTAGGTCTGATTGTGGATAATTTATGCAACTAGTCAGTCTACTGTAAATTACAAGAAAAGGCTCTCTCAGTGACAGATAAAAGGCAAAGGCAATCAAATGACATAATTACACTTTCTCTGATCTAAACTCACCTACAATTTATGTTAACAGCACACAATTTGACTAAGGGTGTCCAGCACACTAGTAAACACGCTCCAGGGAGGCTCCCTCATACCTGTCACATATTATCTGGTCAGCACAAAGACAGTGTTGAAATGCTTGTTTTGGACCAGAGTTAGACACAGATGGTTTCTCTGCTGCAGCTCTGCTGCATCCCACTGACATGGTGACGCTCAGTTTTACTCCAGAATATATTTCTGTGTGTGTGTAATTGTTTGGCTTAACCTAAAACTTAGATTACATTGAGCCTTTAAGATATACATTAAGGAGGTGATTAAATTATAATTTTGTGTTCATCAATTGGTCAGTTCAAATCAGCCAAGTTTAATGATATTTGCAGCTTTAAGGGCTTCAAGAGAGCAGTATTGGGTAACAATACATTAATATGATACCCTCCAACTTAAGACACTCATTTAAATAAGCAAAACTTCACGTTATTTGAAAATATTGGAGATGTAGGAAGGGTTTGAGGGGAAAGGAATCCTCCTTCCAAGATGACCAGGTATTGAAAACTGGCAAATAAAAATGCACTGACACCTAAGTCTGTGTAGTCATCTAAATCAGTAGCATGACAGCATGATTGTAGCATGATCAAACTATGAGGAGCTTCTTTAGTTCAAGTAGAGCAGAGAAGAAATACACATAATAAACAGTAAAAATGTTGGAGTGAAATGTTTGGTTGTCATGCAGCGCATCAATGCCAACTTTGATGATCATTTCCTCATCAAGGTCATGTTAAGAATGATGCAAAGCGTCAGAGTAAATATTCAACAGCACCTTCACGGTCACTCTGGACGGCAGAGAAGAGTCAGAGAACACAAAGGATGTCATTATTACCTGGCACACACATAGCCTGAAATGAAGAAAAAAAGAGGGAACGAGATTGGAAATGCACCAAAACAAACAAACAAAAGACCACAAACTCATTCAAGCTCTGCCACTCAAACAGCCCCCAACATAAACATAGATGAACAGGTGCTAGTCTTACCTGTGTCTGTGAAATTGTAAGGATGGCGAGGTGATCAGGTTTTAAGTTTAAATTTGAAGACTTCTGTTTTAGACATTTTCCCTTCAGCTGCTACATGAGTACATGCACGTGTTACCAGCTTCTTGCAATTAGATGGTACTTAAGATATATGGTGCAGTGGCGGCTGCGCAAGTTGCAAGACTGTACTTCATGTGTTTGCAGACGCACATTGACTTCTAGAATTAATTATCAGCGAGTAAAGGAAGACAGGATAGATGTTGTCCAGCGTAAATTTTGCATTTCAACATATTGGCAGATGTTTTATATGAGCTTTGTATGAGATTTTCATTGTTAAAATGAAAGAACACAACTCTTAATGTACATACAGTGATGAGGTGTCTGTGTCTGGGTTGTTAAAGGAAAATGAATGAATGTAGGGTCACAGACAAATAGTAGCTTTTTAAATCAAAATAAAACAGTTTTACTTGTTGTGTCACCTTTAAATATATCCGTTTTATTTACATCACACATGACCTGGAAAAGTTTTGTAGCTTCTCTTGTGGCATCTGCCTTTTTTACTGAAATGAGCCAAAGTGATATAGAAGACAATCCTGCATGAAATACTCTATATACTGTATGTGTTGTGCTGTTGTCAGCCATCTACCTATTACCATCTCTACACAATTTAATGTTTTATGTGCTGAAGTTGAATTTTTTTTGCATGTGCACAGACTCTAAAGCAGACGTTATCTCAAGGGATGAAAGTCAGGGCAAGCTTGATCTTTATTCATCACATATTCTCTTTGTCACCAAAGCAAACACCCGCCGGTAATTATTTTATTGAATGCTTCTGACTGGTGAGTAATGGAGGGCAACACAATTAAAAGCTGTTTCTTCAGGGGTAGAGCCCTCTGGCTGCTCCAGAATTATACATTTTCCCTGATCACGAGACAAACTCGGAGCTACTTAGAAATTCTTTTTGATGTTTTTTGGATTTCTGTGTGTGCTCATATGCCTGTGCGTACTCATGTATTTATATACGTGTGTGCATGTGTGTGTGTGTGTAAAGGTATAATGCAGCCTAATGTATTTGCTCGTGCGTGTATGTTTGTACAAGTGTGTGCCAGTGTTTGCAACAGAATCAACTCTTAAGAGCTGCTTTTTTCTCAGCCGAAGCTGCTGCAGGATTCCAGACTGTAATGCCATTCGTCATTAAAAAGAATCAGATTGAAAAGAGAATATTTGGCAGCCAACCAGATGAAATCACATTCTTTAAACAAGCCGCAGTGGAATAAATCTTTCAGACCCGTGCAATGCACAGCGACAAAGCCTCAGTGTTAAGACAATACATTTTCCAAGGCTGTTTGGCCACACATTTGTAAACGGAGCCTGAAGGCTGTTTAGTTGTATATGAATGCAAATATCCTATGGAGGGTTTTAGCAACACTATATACTTTTCAAATATCCACCTCTTCATTGAGCTGCATCATCCAATGTGTCAGCATCTGATCATGTGCACCTATGTTTTCTTCACCCTCTGATAAAGTCATCTCTTTCCAAAAGGAAGAGTTTTCTAATGAGAAGCAAAGATGAGCGGTTTGGTATGTTTGATAATGTTGCAGCCAACTTCCAATCAGGCTTCTGCTGCAGCGAGCAAAGAAAACAGCATGAAGCAAATACAGTGATTGCCTGCTCTTTGTGTATCGTCACACAGCCAGAAATAGCAGAAGAATATATACAGAGACTTTACGAGAGTTTTGGTGGTACAGTTTTAACGCTGATGCCATACATGAGTCACTTTTTTTTGCTGTCTGTAGCTCAGTACACACAGCCAACAAGTGCTCACTGGTTTGCATCAAACAGATTCAGGTATGTTTAATTTCTTTCCCTCTGGCCAGAGGGGTGTGGTGAAGATTTGATGATGAGTGCAAAGGAATGTTTTAAATGAACAACATGTATCTTTTGAGGACTGATATGGTTTATTATTCACACAGTCAGTCTAGCCTTTAATGAGTGATATTACACTAAACTTCTAAGAGCCCAAAGAATAATTAACTCTCGTAGCAGCTGTCTTGTGCATTTGGCATATTGCATCATCTGCTTATCTGATAGCTACACACTACCCTGACTGATGTGATTGGGTCCACCCAGCCCATCTCACAGTGTGAAGCATACTGAACGTGCAGTAGATATGCAATTAAATGTTTCTGTATTCATGAAATCTCTGAATACTGTTAATAGCATTAAATTATTACTAGTAAATTTCATTAGAAGTGTTATTAGAGGAAAGGGTTATTACTTCATATTCAGTGTAACATGTTTGAACAGAAACAACAGTAGTTGCAATGCAAAAGCCCTTTTTTCTTTAATTAATATGAATATATTTGTAACAAATACAGAATCATTATTTGAGTTCATTCTTGGCCTTGGAAATAACAGCTTGACAAATAATTCTCAACACAAGCTCCCATTTATTTGCTGTTTATGAAACTTTCAGCCACATCACGTGGCCTTCCTCAGCAGATGGAGTTGATCAGTATGGTCTAAAAAAACAAAACAAAAAACAGAAACAACAAGTCAGTTGGACCTGGTGTGGAGAAAGTTTTATATTATATAGTATATTATGAATAAAAATGCTTTACACCCTTTGTTCCATGACAAGTGCCAGGCATTTTATTACGCTACTGACAATTTAGTACAGTAGAAGTCCTGAAGTCCTTACTTCACCCAGTGGGCACTAGAGTAAATTATCAGTTGCTGTAAGGCATTTGCGTCATCATCTCTCCTCTCTTATCGAGTTAATATAACATCTGTAAAATATTTCAGGAATGTGTTCATTATCATAAATCAGCTACCACATTGATTGCCTGTAATGTTGATCGGTCTTACCTCAGAGCAGAGATATGTTTTCGGCAATATAGATCAGGTGTGAGCTGACAAGACGTTTAAGCAAAATAAGCGGACATCTGTATTGATTGCCCTTGGAACAGAGACTCTTATTAGAAGTGTATTTACTGGAGCATCTCAAGCAGCAGCTGCACAGAGTGAGTCCATATGCATAATTATTACAGAGATAAAAACAATAGTGAAAAAAACATGGTGAAGGGCTCACAGTCAGTCCGCTGGGATGGGGATAGAAATGGAGATTTTAAATGAGAGAAAACAGGGCACAGTCTGTTAACACCACATTGAGTTAATAACTAAAACCTGTTTTTTGTCTTTTACAGACCCTGAGGATTACCAACCGCCCATATGGAAGTCCTACTGTGAGTAATTATTCAATTTTATATGCTGATTAGCAATGTTTAAACCGGACTTTGAATAACTGCACATTTATTTTGTGATCTATAAATAACAAGGAAACATTTATCTATACATGGAAGAATTGGGTTTTGGTGTCCATAGTACAATTAGATACGCTGCAGTTTCCAAAAAAGCTATGCTCACAAGCACAAAAGGCTCACAGAGACCCACTCGCCCACACAGCACATTCACATACCCACAAATGCAAAGCATGTCTGCATAAAATAGGTTACCATCACACAGGAAAATAAGATTCTCTACCTGCAAAGAGGCTCAGCTAAAATGGGGTCCTCAGAACACCCACCTCATTATGCAATGTTTTTGCCATGTGGGAGGAAATGGGTTGACTCCTCAGAATATAATTGATGTGTGTGTGTTAAAGCAGAGCACAAATGGTCTCTGCTGAAGAGCTAGACGAGCGAAAATGGAAACTGTGTGGCTGTCCTTAGAGCGATAACATTTTATTTAACCAATTACAGTTTATAGCTTTCATGTTTTCCAGTAATTAAACGTCTTCCCTGTATAATTTTCCAATAACACTGTTTTTCTGAAGTCTCCCATCTTCTCCTGACTTCTCTGGTCCTCTGCTGAGGTATTTTTAGAGCCCACTGTGTCATAGGAATGGATGATGTCCAGATCTTGCTGGTTGGCTTAAGTCAGCCTGACAAAACATGAAAATTCACAGTCAGGAGTCTTCTCTCCCCTGCCTGTAGAAGCTGCTGCGGCAAAGACTTAGCTCAACCTCACACAGCAGTTTCTTTGCTTTTGTAAAGTCTGTTAGTAATGAGGACACACTATTGTAGTCATCTATCCTCATCCACATCTTACAAGGTTATACACGACCAAGACAGTATCCAGGAGGAGCGCCGTACAGTACAAAACATTAAACACAGCTATTCTTTATTCTTTATTCTTTATATATTATTATTGCAGGGCTTTTATATGAGGAATAATTTCAGTGGAAGTGGAAAGTAAATGTGCCATTATGTCAGAATAGAGCTAAATGACTCGAGTTGCAGACAGATGAAGGATTAAAAAAATGATTTGAAAGAACACACACACACACACACACACACACACACACACACACACAGCCACTTATTCTTCTGTGGTAATAGTTTCCTCTAGTTTTGGGAAACAGCAGCAGCAATGTGTTGGCTTCCCTCTCTCACTCTTAATCACTAATTGTAAATGTGCTAATTCTGTGAGGCTGCTGGGGTGTTTGTGGTGATTACTCTGCCCCCTGCAAATCCCATTCTCATTTAGCTTCACTGATTTTCTTCCAGTTCTTTTATACTGGCAGTGCATCTAACAGAGAGGTAGAGTAGAGGCTTTGATTTGCTGCACGTGTGTATTTCTAAGTGTAAGTATATGGGTTTTGCAGTCAAAAGGAACAGTGTGCACTTGTAAGTGCACATAGGTAAACGCACAACAGGTTTTAATTCAGATAAATGGATTGCAGATATATGGCTCCTGTCATGTACACTGACTTCTTAGCCTTGCACACACAAGCTAATGTCTACTTTTGTACCTTGTTACCTTTGCACTGAGTCAGAGCAAAAAGCATCAAAGCTACGCTGCATCATTTAGTTTACTTCCTCTTAAGTGTGCATTGTGGGTGTTATTTTTGGACACAAATCCATTATGTGTATGTAATTACAACTTACACTGAGCTGTGTGCGTAACTCAAAAGGGCAGCAGGCTTTAATTAACATCCATGTATTTCTCTAACAGTGTACCAGCTACAGCAAGAAGCCCCAAGACCAAAGAGGATCACATGTCCTCTTGAGGTTAGTACATCTGTACATCTGTATACAATAGGCCACTGTAACCGACTGAAATGGTTAGTTTCGTATTTTTGTTTCACCCTCTCGTTTTGTTAAAATGTCAACTATATTAGCACATGTCAGCGCCATCTTTGCAGTTTCCAATGTTCAAACAGAGAAAACCTGTAATACTTCATATCTGAGAGCTTTATACAGGATAGTTGAAATTGAATACACAAACTGCAGACACAAAAAGTCACACGAGAATGAACTATAAAGGTTCTGGTGGAAAAGTAGGCTGGAATACTCTCGTAACATACATGCAATGAGTGAGCACCATCCTGCGATGGTGTTCATTATGTTTTTATGATTGTCAAATGTCAAATATTGCTAGTGGACATATGGAAACCTCCTGCTAGCCCCATTTATAACTTCTTAAAAGCAAGAGGTTTTTTTCCCAGCTTCAAATCCAGTGAACCAGACTATAGCCACACTATATCTGTCAAACTCCTTTTTCACTCTCAGGTTTTAGCCTGGAAAACTGAGAAAAGATTGAGCCTGGCAGGTGGAAGTCAGACCAATTGGTTCAATATGGAGTGAGTCGCTGCTTACTGACACTGTCGTGAACAATCACTGTGGGTGGAATTTAATTTAGTTTAACAGGTTAAAAACAATATTTCACCATGTTTTTGTAGTCTACTATGAAACCAATCAAGTAATTGCAACACTTGCCTAGCAGCAACTGGTCAATTAGTTAATCCAATCAGGTGTAGGAACAGTCTGTGCTGAAGGAGAGAACGGTCAATTATCTGTTGTGTAGATAGCACATTTAACCCAAAAGACTATTGAATTAAAAAACGATAACAAGTGTAGGAACTGCATGCAAGAAGCAGGAGCTCTTTACAACTGCAGACAGTGTAGACTTCCCTCGGCTGAAGTTTCATCTGCTAATGGAACAAAGTTAATGCCCTCACTGACAAAACTGTCAATCTCCTATTGTACAGCCTACCAGAAATGATGCATGTCTCATCCTATTTTGAGTCTTGCTATGATGAGCAAAGGGAATATCTGGGCCTGGCTATGTGAGATTAATGGTGTTTTCACCACATTTTACCAAAGTGTTCTCATGAATCAGTTGTGATCATAACTAAATTTTACTGCACATCTGTGATGGTATTTTCCACTGTATTTGTAATGAAAGGTCTAGATGATGGACTTGTCTATTATTCGGTATTTTTTCATTCAAGTGAATATGTTAGTATTGTTAAACATTGATAGTGCTCAAAAATATCAAAGGAACAAAGCCAGAAACAGTGCTTTCATATGCAATTTATATGTTCATGTAAAGTACAAAATAAAAATTCTTACCTTTTTTGGCCATATATCCAGCACAACATTTGTAACACAGGCTTACGACACACTCTGGTGTGACACATTAACATGCTTAATATTAACTCTGCAGCTGGCAATCTTTCACCAGCTGTTTTCTTGCACTGCCTCTAATTTGTCTCCAGACTGTGTGATTTGGCTTTATGGTTTGGTAGCCGTGAGTATATGCGGGGGCACAGATGGAGATCATCTGTCCTGTGGTGGAGAGGCCTTTATCTTTCACACAGTAATCGTAAGAACAATTTGCACAGCCGTTTAATTGAGCTTTAATATCATATCACTCCAGTAAATATGTCTTCTCTGGTTTGCAGATGGAGAGCAGACCCAAATACTATGGCAGAGAGTGAGTGTAACTTAATTACTGTCCTCATTTTTATGCCTTTTTCAAATATTACTGTGCAGAGAATGGTTTTATTTATCATTATTGCTTTGCATCATATGTGGGTAGGATTTAAGTGGGGGTATTTTATGTGTCTCTTTGCTCTGGAAGGATGTCTAAAATGCAAATATCTGTGTGTTTGAGTATAGGCTATAATGGGAGGGTGAGTTATACCAACTGTGTCGTTTTTCACAGATTTCATGGCGTGATCTCTCGAGAATATGCAGATGAGCTGCTGGGGGGCGCAGAGGGTTCATACCTCATCAGGGGGAGCCAAAGACAGCCAGGGTCTCACACCTTGGCCTTAAGGTACAAGCACAATCAGTATGCAGTCGGACTGGTCCTTGCGTAGTCTCCTGCTTCTTCACTTTTACTCAGTCACTCCACTGATTCAACCTCTGCTTATTTCGCCTCCTCATTCACCTCCTCACTGTTACCACATTCTTGTCCATGTATCACAATCCAGGTTCGGACACCAGACCCTCAACTACAGACTGTTCTATGATGGGAAACACTTTGTTGGGGAGAAGAGGTTCGAGTCTGTCCATGACCTCGTGACAGATGCCCTCATCACTCTTTACATCGAGACCAAGGCTGCAGAGTACATCGCCAAAATGACCACAAACCCTATCTATGAGCATCTTGGATACACCTCACTGCTCAAGGACAAGATGGTGCACAGGTTGAGCCGTGGACGCACAGAACCACGCAGGGTCACCTTCCAGAGGGATGAAAGGGTGAGATTAATGCCTCACACATTTCACAGGTTCTACCAAGTGTACTTTTTTTGGGCATTGAAGGCAGTGTAATGAATAGAGAGCCTGTTTGTCAACTGCAGGACCACAGTTCAAGCATCTACACTCACTCTTTGAGCAAGACGTTACGTCATAGATGCTGTTGTGAGGCCGACATTCTCTCTGTCTAGAGCTGTAATGACACGTCAATGAATTGATTAGGCAGTCAACAGAAAAAACAATTTTGATAATCAGTCACCAGTTTGATGATTCAACTAGCTACAAATGCCAAACATTTGCTGGTTACAGGTTGTTAATTTGCTATTTTTCTCTGTTTTATATTATTTGAAATCAGTAACCTACAATTCTTTGAAAAGTTCTTCATAATCATCCAGAATTTTTTTAACATTAGGTGTTTTTATGTTTCTAAAGCAATACATCTCATTTAGAAAGATTCTCAGTACATATACACTAGTATTCATCCTTGGGCACTTATTGGACCCTACCATGATTGTGATCTACTTCCATGCTGCTCTACATTTCCAGTAGGATTAGAATGTTTCTGAGAGGACACTTTGTCCTGTGAGTGAGATGTACATTATCTCACTGTAGCCCCTGGGTGTGTTCACTGCTGCTATGCTTCGTTGCCTCCTCTGAAAGGTAATGATGACCAAGGGGACTGGGACTTTGCTCTGCGTGCCATGCATATCAGACACGCTGATCTTGGTTGAGACAAATTGCACATTGTATTCACCGGCGTTCGTCATGATGTTGTTGGATAATAGTCTGTGAATGATTTACCAGTGAGGAACGAGGAAACTCTGTTTTCTTCTGGTGGAAGAATCACAACTATCCCTCCACTAGGTGGCAATCTTAACTTGTATCCTCCTTCTCTATGTGTCTGATGATGTTACTTTGATTCACAGCAAGCCCCTTTTATTAACAGATACATTTCTCTCAACCTTCAGAGACATTGTATTTCATGAGCTGTATCCTTTATTTGTCTCTCAATGCAAAATCAACTGTGCTTTAGGGATACTTTGTCTTCAAAATGTCAGCCTACAGTCTGTCATCTTGACAGTCAGTCATTGACAGACTCATGACAGCCCCTTCAGCAGAAGCATCACTTTCAGTATTATAAACATCAGTCATCAGTTTGGTCTCTGTAACTTGAGACACAGGCCATTAATGCAGCCGTTTTTGACCTAATGGCCATTGATCAGTCAGTAGTCCATTGACTTATAGTGGTTTCTCAGTGCTACACATGCCACTACAAACCTCGAGGGAGTCTGTGAAGTGCTCTCACAGTCATGTAAACTAACCTATGTCTGCTTAACACACAATGCTTTATTTAAAAGTACTGAGCAATGTTGTTCTCTGTTTGATTTTCAGCTATGATGTTTTAAATGTTATAGACCACTAACTACATCAAGCTGCCTTTGGCAAGTATATCTGGAGCATGTCTCTAGCTAAATGTTAGATAGTCAGTTATCCAGGCTTTCATGAATTTTTGACTTCATATTCCTTCCACCAAGTTTTGTACGTGAGGGTCTGAATCAGTGACAGCTGTGATGATGATAGGCTTTGTCAGGCAGCGTTTGAAAACCACCTGCCAGTCAATTCCAAAACAGAGAGAGACAGAAGGAAAATCTTTTCTGTTTGCTCGAATATTATGCGTCCGAGGAGCGGAGGCCTGGCCTGATAGCTTGAATCTGTGGTCGCTTTTTGAATTTCGTGTTTACCAATTACACCGGCCACACCCTGAGGCATTAGCAGCTCAGTGGCTTCACTGTATAGTCAACACATGCATGTGTTTACTCAGTGTCAGGTTGATACCTCCATATTGCCATGACTGCAACAACTTGTGTCATTAAAATGCTTCTCAGAAGGTGAGAGGAGTACTTGACTTGACCTGTAGATCAAACTCCTGAGTGTTCTTCTCCTTGCATGTGCAGGAATTTGCTAAGTGGCCAGACCTCCTGCCACATTCCTCCTGATACTCGCTGGTTGAATCTCAGCAGGGCGTTCGACCGACTGGTCAGATTATATGTGCTGGAAAGATTTCCACAGAAATTGTCATGTTTTTTTTGCCAGGATAATTACCTTGTGTATCTAGAAATAAGTGTTTTTTTCATTTTAATAGCATGAAACTGTATTAAAAAAAATGCAAAAACAGTTAATACTATCCACATGCAGTTTTGTAAGTTTGCACTTTTTCAGCCCCAAATACAGGAAAATGCTGCAGTTACAATTCTGCTGCTCCTATTGAAGACAAAAGTGTCAGTTTCTTTCATTTTTGAACCATGGGATGATATCGTCTGCATGCTACACCCTTCACAGTGAATCTTCTGCTTGTTAGAGACTGTTAATAATGTTAGGGCTGTTTTGTTTAGGACGTGGGTGTTTGCGTCCTGTTGTCTTACTGTGTCAGTGCCCAATGTCCTGTTTTCCCATGATTCCAATAGTCACTCAGAACAGAGTCGCCTCAGCTGTGGCCTCACAAAGGCTCCAGGGAATAAAAGAGCCATGCCACTGAAAAGAAAGCAGAGCTTGTTGTGTGACCACCTTTTGTGTGTTTTCTTCCATACTCTTCTTTAAGAGACAAGAAGCCATCTGCCTGCAAACAAAGAGTGCAGCCGTCCCGTCTCCCTCCCTCCCACCTCGAAAGGCTAAAATATCTCTGAGTGGTTCATTCCTCATCTGTCCCTTCTGACTTATCTGCAGAGCTGAATTGTATGGTATGGTATGTGTAGGTCTTTTCAAAGAATGTCAACCACAATGACAAATATCTTCACCTGTTCTGTCACTCATTCTGCTTTCAGCCAGTTTACTGTTGCCCAGCACATCTGAGACAAAAAAGACATAGCTGGTACACAAAAGGCCCACAGCAGTTTTTCTTTTCTTTTTCTTTTTTTTTTAACTTTGCTACTGTGTCTATTGGTCTATAAGCTGCCAATCCTTTCATTTTATCTCAGCTTTGCAGTTGCCCTTTGGGGCTTTTGCTCTCCGCCCCACCACTCTGCTTTCGCTCCAACCCTGTATCACTACAAATCCAATACTTGCTGGCTTCCTGACCATTCATTCACTGTTTTATACGTCAGTTGAACCTCTTTGTGTGTGCATGCGTGTGTGTGTAGTTGGCACTGCTGTCAGTGTCATGTAACTCTGTTCAGAGCTTGTTGATTAATTAGAAGACTGCCATGTGGTCCTGTTTACTGTTTGTTTACAAGCACAGCTAATAGGGACAAATACAGCATGAACATAGCAACAGCCCCCCACTGACAAAATACTTCATGGCTGTAGACCTGCAAATGAGCTTCCTTTGGGGTTTTACTTGGATTTGGGCACTTTGGGATTATTCCCTGTGTTAAGGATTATGGCAGTAATCCCTCAATCCCAGTCGATGGTCTGACTCTGCTGGTCTTCTGAGACAACTGACTGTGATTGGCGTGAGCAGTCTGCAGTCAGAGCGTCTGGAAGATCTCGTCTGCAATGCAGTGGGGGGAATTCCACTAGCCGACTGACATATCTGGAGGTCAAGATCTGTTTTTGAATTACGAGGACACAGCTTTGGCTCCGTCAGACCAAAGAATCTTGAGTTTGTCTCTGAGCAGGCCAGTGACCCGTTTAGGAGACCTAGCACTGACTGAGAGAATGATCTCCAGTTAAGTGAAGTGGAGTGTGTCCGGAAGGCAGTGCACTAATGGGAGTGTGCTCTCTGCTGTAAAGAGGGCGTATGCACTATTGATCCTGCTTTACCGAGCTGTTGAGCTGTGTGAAGTGGTTGTGACAGCACCCAACCGCCCACACTCTCAACCTCCAGGCCCCTCCCCATCAGAGACCCTGTTCTCGCTCTCTTTCCTTACTGGGCGTGTGAAAGAGGGCCATTGTGTGAGGCACACTCCAGCCGCCAGGCCGCCCACTACCGGTCCTGTTCCCCCTGCTCTTCTTGCTCACTACTGCCACTAGATTCAGAGCAGATGCAGAGCCAACCCCGTTCAGGCTTTCATCATTCGCCCTCCTGGGTCAGAGGGGAGTGGGGTGTAGCTGCTGCCTCTGCCATGGGCTGTTGTCGACAGCGTCTGATGCACAGCACCCCCGTCTCCCGTCCACACCTTTCACCCGAGGAGATGGAGAGTCTGTGGGAACCCGAGCAGTCGAGCATGGAAGCTGAAGAAAACCGGGGAGGTTTAGGAGGGGACCTGATAACCCACAAGGCTAAAAGACAAGAGAGGAAGCGACAGGAGCTGCTGGCTTTGGCTCTGGGAGTCAAACTGGGGAGCAAAGGAAAACTTTTGTGGAAGCCTATTAAACTGTTGGCCTCCTGTCCACAGATCTCCTCACCTCTGGTGCGGCGGAGTGCCTTGAAAGACACACCAGAGAAGCAATGCTCATATGAGAAGATCCACAACTTTAAGGTGAGTAACTTTTTTTTTTTAAAGAAGGTTTGGTAGCTTCAGAGCTGCTGTCCACAATTTATGACATCTTTGTTTGCATTTATCCCTGAAGAATGAATACATTTTTAGCAGTTTTCTATTACCTCTCACAGTTTTTTGCATTGATAAAGCAAAATCCCTACTGATGTGGTTTTGCCTGCCTCAAACGTTTGCTGTGTTGTTTTAATGAGAACACATACAGCTGACACCCATATGCACTGACTGTAGCTAATGGATACACTGTACCACAACCCATTAACAGACAAGCATATTGATTGTCATCGATTTTAAAGCCCTTTTTAGGCTTTAAAGTCCTTTTAGGCTGCAGACTTTTTAAAAGTAGTTTTAGAGATGAAACGTGTCATATAGTTGTCATTGCAAGTGCAGGAGAGAAGCAGGAGAGAGTTATGTTTGTTTAAATACAGAAAAAAGAGTTCGGGACACAGGGATACCTTGCCCTTGGGCACCTCAACATTCTTGCAATTGTATCTTGGGTTTCAGTTAACAGGCAGGTTATAAAGACCCCCAGCTTTTTGTATGCTTCCCCTTTGAAAAAGAACAAAAACCTTTCCATTCACCATCTGCCATATGCCCACTTCACTCATCAGTCTCCTACTATCTATTGAAAGTGTGTGTGTGCGTATGTTCACTGCACACAGGTGTATCTCCATTTGTCATCTTATCAGTGTTTTTAGGGTGCTCAATCAGTGGGTGTACATCTGTTATTTTGACTTGCAGGCTTGGCTCTTTGCTAGGCAGCATGTATCCGATTGCCCAGGAGCAGATGCCAGACACATTATAGTAAATCCTTTAATCTGCCTTGTATATACAAATACTCTCATTTGGCGAGGGGGTCCCATCCACTATAGCTTGGGATCACAAAGTAATCTCTGTCCAACCCATCAAAAAGGGAAGTTCATCAGTTTGGACTGGACATAGCAACGTCTTGCAATGCTTGCTGTGTGTTTGTGTGTGTGTGTAACTGTGTCGTCTCTATTCCCAGGTGCATAACTTTCGAGGGCCGCACTGGTGCGAGTACTGTGCCAACTTCATGTGGGGCCTCATCGCCCAGGGTGTGCGCTGCTCAGGTAACCATACACTCTGACATCAAAATTGCATGTCATGGATTACACAAAGAATGTCATGTAAGTCATGGTTTACACAAGTAATGCACGATCAACACTGTGCAGTCACTGAAGTTTTTTTTCCTCTATTTGAATTAGTGGATTGATTATGTTCTAATTCGTGGTCATTTAACATTTTCCTGTTATATCTGTGACAAACAAGTTGAAATCCTCCTGTCAGTGACTAATCAAAGCACATTCGAGAGAGACGCAGTGAGGCACAGATGCGTTTGCATAATCTAACTGCTGTCACTTGTTTTGCATCCTCTTCCTGTTGAGAATATTAAATCACAGAAACACCAAAATGAAAGGCAACAAGATGTTTTTACACACTTTTTTCTAATCCCTTTACGTACTGTGCAAAGGCATACCATGTGATGCACTCTGCTGACATCATTTATATCATCATTTAAGTTAAGTAAATCACTACAAATAAAATATGTAAATATCTTAACTGTGATAAATGCAGGTCAGATGTAGTTGTTGACCAAATATAGCTGCAGAACTAAGTGATTGATTGCGTATTAATGTTCAGGGGGTTTTCAAGGCCTCCTTGGTCACAAGATTTGTTCACTGCACAGACATAGTCTTGAAACTGATGCACACATTGGTGGACTTGCTTGCTTTTTCCCTAACAGAGTGTTTGTTGTTGAGACATTTTCCATGCTGATAAGCCAGAGGCAAACACTGGTATCATCAGACACCTCATGTGCTATGGGAATCAGGAGAGACTTCTTTGTGCTCTTTCACTCCTTGTCTAGCCTCTTTTTTTTTTCTTATCTCCTTGTACATTCTCTGTGAGCCCGGCTGAGAGCGGCGTTGGCACTGACCAGCGTTAATGTCGCTCAGGAAGTAAAAATGTCTTTATGATGAACGATTTCACTCAGACACGCCCGTCTTGAAGGGTAATTCTGGTATCTATCAACCTGGACCCTATTTTCCAATCATCTGGGATCTAAGTGACTAATGGGGAATTGTTCCAGTATTGAGCAAAATAGCTTCAGTTGTGAAACGGGCTGCAATATAATCCTTGGGGGCAATTGCACCCGTCAATTTATGTACACTGGACAGATTCTAAACATTTTTGTCCCCATTAGTCACTTAGACCCCAGATGATGGGAAAATAGAGTCCAGGTTGAAAAATACGGGAATAACCCTTAAAAGTACAGCTCCTTCTAAACCTTCACTCCAAGCTGTTTTGCCACACGCGCAGGCGTACTCCTCACACACATTCTGCTCTCACCAGCTGTCCAACACGCTCCATGTGACTAAAACAACAACACGACACCCACCCATGCTGCCATGTTTGCTGTTATCTACCTTTGGCGTAGCGCACTGAGACGGCTAAGCCGCGGCTGTGCTGTCTTACAGTGCAGTTTATCACTGACTCTGGGAAACCTTTTCAAACTGCTGTCTTAAGCCGGCTGAGATGGTTGTGTTATCATCAGTCTGAAGCTAATCTCTCCCTCTCTCCCTCTCTCCCTTTCGCTCTCTCTCTCTTGCTGTTTATCTCACTCTTGCTCCTCTAGATTGTGGACTGAATGTACACAAACAGTGCTCCAAACTGGTTCCCAGCGACTGCCAGCCGGACCTGCGCAGGATAAAGAAAGTGTTTAGCTGTGACCTCACCACGCTTGTCAAGGCTCATAACGCGACAAGACCCATGGTGGTTGACATGTGTATTCGAGAGATAGAGCTCAGAGGTAAAATATCAATAATCGGTCACCACATTAAACCCCATCAATCACTTCAGAAAAAAGTAGTGCAATAAGAAGTCAAGCCAAACATTCAAGTGTTCCACCATAACTAATTAGCAATGATAAGGAATGTTGACTTACCATTTGTTAGTGTCAATTTCGAGAAAAACAAGGCAAGCTTGTCTTGATGTTTTTGTTACAGGTATGAAATCTGAAGGTCTCTACCGAGTGTCTGGCTTCTCGGAGCACATAGAGGATGTGAGACTCGCCTTTGACCGAGGTTTGTTGACACCACATTTATTAGCTCCAGGATCTAGGTCTCTTAAGTTTTAGTTCACGGGTTCACCGTTTGAAATAAGAAGCTTGTTTCAGCTGCTACTATGTAACGTCCACAGTCGCAATCATCTTATATTTATATTTGAATCAGAGAATAAATGTACATGTTAGTCATACATTTTCTACTTTTATCAACAGATGGTGAAAAGGCTGACATCAGTGCCAGTGCCTATGCAGACATCAACATCATTGCTGGTGCTTTGAAGCTCTACTTGAGAGACCTTCCCATTCCAGTCATTACGTTTGACTTGTACTCCAAATTTATTCAAGCTGCAAGTAAGAGCTCCTCCCCTCTGTGCTATTTCATGCCATTACTGTGTTACTGGTACTCTGCAGTGCTCTTATACTAATCATATTACTAACATAATGTAGAACTTCCTAATGCTGAATCCAGACTGGAGGGAATCCACGAGAGTTTGCTGCAGCTTCCCCCAGCTCACTATGAGACTTTACGTTACCTGATGGCTCACCTCAAGAGGTCAGTTCATACAAACATGTCATCGATATAAGAACAAGCAATTGTTTTTTGTTGTTGTTGTTGTTGTTGTTGTTGTTGTTATTGTTATTGCATTTAAAGATTAAGGCTGATATTCCATAATTGTTGTAATATCAAATAAACATTTAAAGACCAAAATCAATCATGAATTGATCTTACTAACCAGTATTCTGTTATTCTGTTGTCCCATAAAGGTCCATTGTTGTCCAAAAACTAATACAACGAACATGTAGTTTACATTACACCATCCTACTGCTGTAAATATGAACAGCACCAAATATATTCAGACCAAAAACACATTGTTGATTTTAGTCTTCTCATGGATTTTTCATTGAAAGTTTTAGAATAATGATGCCAGATGACCCAAAAAGAATATTATTGTATTATTTTTTTCTAAAGCATTTCACTGTTGTGTCTCTTGTATTTTGCCTGATTCTGTTCTTCTCGCTTACAATTTATCTTTCTCTCTCTATTTACAGGGTGACAATGTTCGAAAAGGACAATTTAATGAATTCTGAGAACCTGGGGATCGTCTTTGGTCCGACACTTATGCAGCCACCGGAGCAGAATGCTTTGGCAACCCTGAATGACATGAGGCAGCAGAAACTTGTAGTGCAGCTTATGATAGAGCATGAAGATGTCTTATTCTAAGGACTGAGGCATGCAGACCTTACAGCAGAAACAAAGGACAATTATTTATTCTGTCAAAGAGGAAATTCAAGCCACCTTGATGAAGTTTCAGAATAGTTTCTCGCATGACTGTTTTGGTTGAAGTTGGTTTAGTGTTGACATTGTCTTGTTACGTTGTTAAGTTTTGGGGTTTTCACTCAGCCAGGACCATCATTTTTATATTACAAAAGTATGTTTGACTACCTACAGTGCTGTTTCCTCCTCTCTTTAATTTGAGGACTGTCACTACCTGGTGTAGACTCAGTCATGGTGACAGCGCTGTGTTAAATCCACCCAAGGCAGGTCATCTGGTGCTGTGTTAACCGAGCCTCACAGCAGCAGCTAAGTTAACGTTCCCACATGACGTGTGCATATTGTGGTTTCGGTGGGAATGCTGGTTAAAATTTGAAACGAAACAATGTGGATCCTTTCATTGTAGATAAAATCAGATCATGTGATGATCAGTATTTTCACTGTGTGTACTAAAAATGAAAGACGAGACAATTGGTCGCTCATGAAGCACTTTTTGCAACAAGTGTAAAGATTTATTTTGTAAAGATGTTTATTTTTGTCTTTTATTCTGCATCTTCTTCCTTTGTCACAATAATATATACTGTTGAGAATGATGTTTGTTAAATCGATGTCTAAATACAAAACTGTTCACAATAGAAAAGAAAAGTCAGAAAAGCTACAGTTTGTGCATCTGCCATTTTCATTTAATGGTTAAATTCTGGTCATTTTAATTCATGTGATTTAGCTGCCTCTGCACCACATAACACATGTTGGTCGCCAGTTTCGCAGCATTTCAGTTTACATTCTGTAATTTGGGATATTTTCAAATAAAAAATAAGATTTTGGCCCATTTTTATTCCTTTTCTCATTCCAGTAACACTGCTTGGTGCAGCAGTAGTTACCACCCACTTCACAGCGCCATAGAGGTCAAAGGTCATACCATAGCTTTACCAAGCATGTTTTGTTCACAGTTGGTTTTATTGTGATTAAGTGAATCCTTTTTACAAATCCAATTCATCAAAATGTTTTTTTGTGATGGTTGCAACTCAAAAAAATGTAACTTATCATGATGATTCATTAAAGGATGTAAGACTCCCATTTAAAATAGTGTGAACTATTGCAGTTTTTTAAAATGTTGCTCCATATGTTACTCAGCAATTTGTCATGATCTTACCACACTGTGATATCTGTGAAAGTCGCTAAGGCAGAAGAAAGGCCCGGCCCGTACAGGTGATGACTGCTTGTAGCTCGAAGCACAGTGAATCACAGGTATGTGGTTAACTTTTTTCTTTTTTTTGTATAACATCTATTGCCACATCCTTGCCAAGTTTTGTTTTTTTTAAACCTATGACACCTTATCTCTTTCAATCTGTGCGTTACCATAAAAACCCTCCCACTCATCCAGTTTTACCTCTAGGTGTGGTCAGTAGTGTGGAATTTTGCCAGATAATATATGAACTACAGTGGTGAGAAAAACAGAGGTGCTCTCTGTGAGGAGACATAGTTGCACCAGTGTTTGGATTCTGTCTTCCTACTTCAGTGGTATTAAATGTGTCCGAGGTTTCTGAGAATAATGCTGGAGCATAGCAGCCTACATGAAAATGTAATTTGAGCAGGAAATGATTCCAACACAATGTCTCTATCCCTACTCACACCGCCAACATTTTTCCAGTGAAAAACCTCATGGGTTTAGTTACAGTTTAACTAAGTCACCAAAATTAAACAAGCAACCAATAAAATTTAAACACACTTGTTGCTCATTAATTATGATGCAATTTTGGCAATTTCCATTCTGTTTTATAGTAACTGCTGTGATAATATCTGCATTACAGTGGGTTTACATCTCACCTGCATCCTGATGGTGGCACTGATGCTTGATGGCAGCCTTTTTCTGTCAGGGGGGATATAACATTTGGGTACCAAGATTACATCCTCCTCTCTCTCGATTGCATCATCAGACAACCTTTTTTTGGGGTCTATTTAAATTGAGAAGCTTATATTTGCTGTCAAGATTCACTCAACCAATGTTCAGCCAAATCCTACAATGCTTTAATTTGCATGGTTTAAAGAAAAGACTGTGGAGAGCACTGACAGCTGTCCCACATTTCAGTGACATCTTTGATCCATAAAACATGGTGCTCGCTGCATAGCTGATTCCTGGTGGATCACTGAGTCATAAGTTACTTCTGTGCTGCATATTATATACTTGTACTCTATCTGACACTATTACCACCAGAAAATCTTTATTTTCACAAAAGGTACAGTCCTGAGTCAAAGGGAAATTTGATGACGTCCTATGAGGGTCCCCCCCCCCCCCTTCTGTTAAATAACTCAACTTTCAACTCAAACACGTCCTGTTCAGGATTAATTTGGGTTCAGTTTTAGGGAGTATTTCTTCACTACAAAATGGATATTTAGGATACCACTAAGAAAAAATGAGTGCTGCTGAAGACAGTTATGGGTGATTTAATAGGTGAAATAATTTAATTGTCAAGTCAAGGCAATTTTATTTATATAGTGTCAAATTACAACAGAAGTTATCTCAGGGCACTTCTCTCATAGAGCAGGTCTAGACAGTACTCTTTTCATAGAGCCATCATTCCCCAATGAACAAACACTTAGTGACAGCAGTAAGAAAAAAACTCCCCTATAACGGGAAGAAACCTCAATCAGAACTGGGCTCTAGGTGGGCGGCCATCTGCCTTGACCAGTTGGTTTGAGTGAGAAAGAGGGAGCGGGAGAGAGAAGGGAGATAGAGATGTGATGTAATTCAATCAATATGCATATTTTGATATTCATATTTTAAAAGTCATCATTGCAAATGATTGGACCGCTATCATCATACTGTATTGCAACTTCCTCATGATTCCAAAAAATGTCAGTGTTCTCATTTTAAGGGTTTGAAATGCCAGTGGAAACAGAAAGACGGAGATAGAGGACTAGCCTAAGTATTAGACAAATATCAAGGACAGGAGTGCCCTCTAGTGATTAATGAAGACATGCACAGAAAAAAAATCAACATTAATAAGTTATGTTTGTTTTTAAAAAACCCTAACATTTATTTCATGAAATCAATTGACCAAATATTCCAATACTGTAGTCTAAATACATCTGTGGTGATACTATCAGTGCATGTATAATGGAGACATGAATATATTATGGTTCTCACAAAACAAAAGTAATGTATTCAAGTCAAATCACAAATAGGACAAAGTTGTTCAAAAAGCAGTTTAGAAAACAAGCTCTGTGGAGAGATCCATGTAAGACTGACCAGTAACTAATTCACCTGTCAAAGTTGTTCACTGTTTTGTAAGAAATGAGTCGTAAAAATATTATAGGTAGTTAAGAAAAAAAACAAAATCCCCGGTTAAAACCTGTTAAAGTTCATCATGTTGGTAGGTGAATTCCCTAGACGATATGAAACCATCTTTATCCTCATCCTCATTTTTGAAAATGTCATCTACCATTGCTTCATGATGTGTGTCGTTAGGCGAGTATCCATGTTTCTCAAACTCCTTCTTCAGGTACTCTCTCACCTGGTGGATACAGAATAATGATGACATTCACAAAATATACATACATATGTTTATACATATACGCAATACAATACACTCTAAATACAAAAACTGTGACAACAGCAGTTTGAAAAGAATTTCACACCTCCTGTCTGGAGAGCTTCCAGTCGTCATTGAGATCCATCTCCTGGAAAGACTCATGTGACCTGGGACCATTTCGGATCTCCATAAGCTCAATGTCAAAAATTAGGGTACTGCTTGGAGGGATCTGGCCTGTAAATACACAAAAACACTAATGTAAAAAGAGACAAATATGTGATGATGCAACACAGAGGGCAACATCATCCTCCCTAATCCCCGTACTGAAATACAAATACTACCTTGTCCTTCCTTGCCATATGCAAGAGATGGAGGGACAGTCAGTTTCCTGTGCTCTCCTGTGCACATGTTCTTCAGACCCTTATCCCAGCCCTTCAGCACCTCTCGGATCCCAAGGGTGAACCATACTGGATTTTTATCCCCCTGTATGCGGCTGCCAAGAGTCACGAAGATCCATCAGTGTTCGTTGTGGAAAAGAAAAGTCCAGTACACACAAACTTGATATCACAAAGATGCACTATAATGATCAACTGGTTGCCACCCAACTTAAGACGAGTTGGTAAGTGGTAATGTTGAGTTGTGAATGCACAATGGCACAGACAGTGATAACGCGTGGGCTGCAGCATACTGTAGTCCATTAGCAATATTGATTTTTTTTTTTACATCTATAACAAGCAGTGACCCTAATGTGATTTATCATTAACAAAGAGGAGTGTGACAACATTGCACAGGCATACATGCAACATTATTAGTTTCTTTCTGCACATTACCTGGAATGAAACATGGTCCCATTTTCCAAGTATCCCTCGTAATGTACAAGAAGCATGTCTCCATATTTTGACTTACGGTAACACATAAAGGGTTTTTGTATAACTTCAATTTTTACTTCTGGCTCGGGCAGTTTCCCCCCAGTGACAAGCGCAAACAACGAGAGCAGTATCGAACAAATAGAGAAAACCATCATTTTGCTAAACTACAGCTCTTGTTTTCACAACATTTGCTGAAAAAAAGGTAATTTAAATCATCCTCGAAAAAAATAACGGTGGCCAAAATGTGTGCAACAGGATTGGCAACTACGTGGCAACCAACTTCTGCAATGAACGCAGCCACTGTTCAGCTGTTTGCCCTCCTACGTCTATAATTGGACACATTCATTTAAGCCCCGCCTCAGACGGATGTACCCTCCTTTCATTGGCACACCTTTCTGTCAATCATCACAGTTCACACCCACAGTAGTTAATCCCCTCTGACCTAAGTGGGAGGGGCATCGTCAGCTGCTCTCGTGATTCAAGGAATACTTTACGCACTTTTATCTACGTAGCTGAAATGTAAACGCTAAACGTTACTCCACACATCACACCCGGGGCCCAATGGAGTCGCTGCAATCAGCTGAGCATCATATCTCGCTATGATAAACAAGTAATGAACGGCAAAAACACTTAATTAAACCATGGAAGGAATGCTGTATAAGTGGACCAATTACATAAGCGGTAAGTTATTGCTACGGTCGTTTACTGTTTTCGGGTTTAGCTCTCATTTTTGAGGCAGCTAGCTAGCATGACAACGTCGTACATAGCACACTTGTGTTGAGCTAACGAGCATCTTTTCGTCTATCGGAGTTTATGCACCGCCACATATTTAGCAGCCTCTCGTTTACTCTCCTAGCCAAATAAAGAATATGAAATGAACCTTATTCATCAAGTATTAACATGTAGCGCTGCCTAAATCTGCATAGTTTCCACCATCTGTCATTATAATCTGACTTAACGACTGATTAGTTGTTGCTAACATAGCTTAAGGATAAGTTAAAGTCTTGCCTAGTTCATGAAGCTAACTAACTTGCAAAAAATAATTTACAGTACTGAAAAACGAAATCGTGCTTTAAATGTTACAGCAATTGTTTACATTTTGAAATATCCTTTTCAGGGTGGCAACCTCGTTGGTTTGTGCTAGATGGAGGAACTTTGTCCTACTATGACTCCCAAGAGGATGCCTGGAAAGGCTGCAAAGGCAGCATTAAAGTTTCAGTTTGTGAAATCCAAGGTCGGTACAATTCACTTTATTCTGTGTGTTATGTTTCCTGGTGCTAATTTTTAATATTCTAGTACCTTTTGGAAAAGAAACATGTAATCCTGACAAATATGTCTCCTTGTCTGATGCTGTGTTTTAGTTCATTCCTCTGACTCAACACGGATGGATTTGACCATACCTGGAGAGCAGTACTTTTACCTCAGAGCCATCAATGCAGCAGAGAGGCAGAAATGGCTGGTGGCACTGGGAACAGCCAAAGCTTGCCTTACAGACAACCGAACTAAGAGAGAAAAAGGTAATTGGATGCTATGACATCCACGTCTATCATAGTAGAGATTTTGTGTAATTATTTACATATCAACTATTTTCTACATGGTAATCGTTGTAGAGCTTTCCAAATTTTGTCTAATTGGTTGCTTGAATGTGTTTCTATTTCAGAACTACAGGAGAACACAGAAGCGCTGAAAACTAAGATGTCAGAACTCCGATTGTACTGTGACCTTCTTTTCCAGCAAGTAAACAAGATCAAGGACAATGATGAGCTAGGAGACACAGCGGAGGTAAGGCTAAGGTTTGGATGAGTTGATGAAATAAGAGAAGCTGCCGTTGGTGAGAAACTGAAGTATAGGGTAGCCGGTTTGCAACTACAGAGACATCCAATTGCTATGTGCTTACACTGGAAAATAGACTAGACATTTACTGTCAAGCCGCAAAATGTTATCACAAGTACATTAAAAAAAAAAAAAAAAAAAGCTTGACTTTGTACATTTTAGCACACTATTCAATTGCTCTCTGTCCTGTCTCTTTGCATGACAATGGTTTCAGTGATGAGATGTTGGGATATTTTGCATGGTTGGCAAATGTGTATGTTTGTGTGCCCTTTTCAGACAGGAATAGACACTGGAAACATGGTGAAGTCTACATGCACCACTTTCCTTAAGACTCTAGAGGAATGCATGCAAATAGCAAATCGTACTTTCAGTACAGATATGGCAACACAGAGTCCACCAGGATCTCCCCCAGTAGCAGCCATTAAACCTCAGAAGGTATGTTTCTCTCACCTCCTCTGTTTCCAACCAGCCAATGTAATAATAATCTATTATATAACAAGTCTTGGATTGTTCTAAAAATAAATATATGCGTAATCCCCTGATGTCTTTTTTTTCTCTCTAACAGATTAAACTGGTCAATCAGTTAAATCAGAACCTTGGAGAAAAGTAAGTCTTTTGTGCTCTTATATAATTATGTTGTCTTACTGCCTCTGTGTCGATCATTAACTATCAAAGTAGCCCATAGCAAAGTGAGACACAGATATATTACCCCTGCAGACATATAATGATATTCTGTTATTAATGAGTTATTAATTTGTATCACATTTCTGCAGCATTAGGCATGATTCTCTAATAGATTTACTTACACATTTGTATCCAAGTTTTATTAACATTGTACCCTCCACTACATTTCAGATGGAGAGACTTGCCTGAAACCACAGAGGAAACAATTGCACATGACAACCAGAGTCTAGACTCTGGGGCAGAGGGACCGGATGAACTGGACAGACTGGAACACCATCCTTCCACATCAGGTAAGTCAAGTGTCCCAACCACTTACTTTACATGCTACACAGTTCCCTGAACTGAAAACCATTACTGCGTTCCATAAAGGGACGACCACACTACACAAATGGGGCCTGGTTGTTGTGTGCGTGTATCATCTGAACTGATATGGATAGATTATTGCCTTTTAGTGAGTGGACAGTGATGGATGCCCAGTAACATTATTGCATTTCCCTTAGCAGTACCAAGGCTGTTATACTGGGGCAGCTGCTATTGATGATGGGAAATAAATCCAGTCTTTCCCATCCTGTTATGGATTATAAACTATTCCATTATAAATGCAAACATAATATAAGGGAAATTTGCTACAGTATATATATTTTTAGTTGGAATATGCCCCATGGCATAATGTGGAGAGCTTTTGT
Source organism: Scomber scombrus (assembly GCF_963691925.1). NCBI lineage: Eukaryota > Metazoa > Chordata > Actinopteri > Scombriformes > Scombridae > Scomber > Scomber scombrus. Next base: position 15,633,413 of record NC_084976.1, on the reverse strand, counting down.
CAGTCACCTGTTCAAATCCTGTCGTATCAACCCTCCAACCTAGTGTTAGCTGTTGGAAGGCGTTGCTAGGATTTCCTGAACAGTGCTGATGAGATAGATCCAAGAAAAAGTTATTATCATGTATTGATTTGTTGTATATCCACAGGAATCACAAATTGGGAGAAAGAGAGAATTAAAATGCAGATTATTCCCAAGAGACTCAAACTCAATATTTTACACAGTACTTTCAAAGAATAGGCCATATCAACTCAAAATAATAAGCACTGTTGTGAAGTTGTCAGTTTAAAAAAAATTACATTTAGTTTGTTTTTGATTAAAATGGTATCCACTATTTTCTGTATTTGGTAATAAACCTCAGAAATGGTCCTAAAAAGAATGATGCAAACCATAACCTATCAAAATTTCATAATGCAGTGTTGCATAACATTTAATCACTGTTACGTATGGTCACAAGTGAAACCCATCACACTTTACCACACCCAACTGTGACGTAGGGTGTGGTCATACTTTAAACTTTCAACTCAGAGAGGTCATAGAGGTCAGTGCAGCAATATGTTAAACTCCATATAAAATCTAGTGTGGAGCTGCTAAAGTTTGTCATACAATTTCACTGAGACACTAAATAAAGGATGAGCATGAGGTTTGAATCGGTGTGTCCTGCCAGCAGTTATTGATTCATAGCTGTGTAGTCCTCAAACTGCTGCTTTCACATTTTGCTTCAATCAGTCTACTGAAAAGTGATAATGGCTCAACCTGGGCTTTAGAGTGGGCAATTTATCTGTTAACACGCATTGTACATGTCTCTGTCTGCTGTATCATACAGACATTGATGCAGCCAATGGCAACAGCTCAGTCCAGGAAGAGCGAGTTGACCCTTCTCTACACACTACCCAGAATACCTCTGAGACTGAACACTACGACCATCCGGCGGAGGAGGATGAAGAAGAGGATGAGCAGAACGATGCCGATGATCAAAAGGAGACAAAGCAAGAGCAGAAGCACAACGTGGACCAAAGTCAAGAGCATGACAACAACAACAAGGAAGAGAGCGTTGAACAGCCTCAGCAGCAACAGGACGCCCTTCCAGACCGAGGCGAGGAAGAAGAGGCTCAGCGTGAAGGAGAGATGTCCAGAGATTCAACAGAGCCAGAAGACACAGAGGAGGTGGAAACATTCTTCAGCACAATGAGTCACAGGTATGAAAATGCTACTCAGGAAGGCCACATCCTTTAGGTAACATTATGATCAGCTGTGATATTTCACCAGTAAAGTATTAGGATAAACCAATCTAAGCTATATGTAGTCACTGTGTCTTTAAGGCACTGCACTTCTGCTGCATCTTTTTGACTACACTGCAGAGTTACTTGTGAAAATTTATATTAACTGTAACAATGTTGCACAGAATAAAGGACTAATATTAGATTTTAAACATTTGAACTGAATCCATCTCTAGATGTCATGATAAGTGTTTTATATTAGTGTGTTCTCTCTTGATCACATGACACAGAGAGGCCCTCGTCTGATATTTGGGTTTGTAAAGCTTTCCTGTTGACGTCTCACTCTGTATGTTAAAAGTGTTCTTTCTATGTTTGAGAGTGTTTCTGAACAAAGTAGTGTGTGAATGATCAGTACTGTAATATTCAGTTTTGAGGGAAATAGTATTATTATAATGGAGGAAATCATTGTCTCATTCATCCAGTATTCAACTGCAAGACGATGACTCATTTTTGCAGCTAGTCTTTTAAAAATGATGGGACAGTTTTAGAACAGTAGTCTGTAAAGTCGTTGACAAAAGTAGCAGATTAGTCTCAGGTATCGTCAGGCATAGAATTGCATGACACTTTGTGTGAATCATTTCTCTGGCTTGGTTTTGATGTTTGTACCCTTTTCTTTTTTCTGTTTGATTTGTTCAAATAAAAGTTGAAATGGCGTACAGTCTTCTAATACACAGTATTCTTCTGTTTGAATCTGTTTCATTTTTTTTTTTTTTTTTTTTTTTTTTTTTTAGATTTAGTGATTTAAGACTGGACGACGACAATGGTATCCCCACACAAGAGTTTTTGGATTCATGCTATGCAATAGTGCCTGTATTAGGTAGGCCAGTCACTTTCAGTCTCTCCTCATCTCTTTCTGCAACTCTGTTCGTTTTTCTCATGAAACCCATCTTCTTCATTTTTAATGAGAAAAAATTAAAAGTACTCGGAAATGTTCTTTCCTTTTCCTGTAATTTCTGCATGTTCTGTCACTTATGTGGTCTGTCATCGATGAGGTGGTGGCCTTCTATCCTGGCTTCATAAACTCCTTTTCTTTTATACTTACATCCTATTTCTTCTGCAACTGTATTTTTATTTTTTTTATTTTGTTCATTCTTTATGGCTCAGTTGTATGACAACGTTTTGATTTTCAACTTCAATCATTATGATTCTGTGTGTGTGTTTGTGTGTGGGTCTGTCATAGGTTACTTTTGGGGACAAATGTAAGACTAAAGGCTAGTTCAATGGGGACAAAAGCCATATCCACATTTGGGAAAAAGCTGATTTTTGGGTCAGTGATTAATGTTAGGATAAGTCTACATGAAATAAGTCTAGGTAATGTCCCCAGAAGTGACCTTGGACAATGTATTTGTGTCTGTGTGTGTGTGTGTATAGCACATTTACTCAGAGTATTACATATAACTCAATCGATTCAGTCAATGTAATGATGTAAACCAAAAAAGAACAAACAAAAAACCTTACCAACATTTTTTTTCCAGAATTGTCAGTTTATTCACAAAACAGATAATGATGGATAAGTGACGCAGGCCGCTGACATGCTAGAGTTTAATCGGAGCAGTTTAAGCCAGCAATCAGCTAGGGGGAGATTTAATCTTTAGGATTAATTTGCACACATGTAAACTGGCCAGGTGTTAACCTATTTTTCATTCACCAACATCTACATGGCTAGTGAACATATTAAGTAAGGTGAGAAGTAAGTGTTCTGTCAAAAAGTAAAAATAAATAAAAAACTACTTGAGCATTATCTACAATATAAAAGATTAAGCCTGCTCACCTTGCTTTGTTTTCAAACATTTGCAGCCCCTGTTGATGACATCTCTCTTGTCAAATCTTGACACAGATCCAGATGCCTGTGGTAGCTGTGTGTGGTATATTGTACTTATGAAACAATCTACACATGGAGTGTGAGCTTTTGTGGCTGCAATGCAAAACCAATCTGTGAAATCTTATTCAGGCATAATACTTTCAGAATTGCTTAGGATTTTAGATGTTCTAGTCATCGTAAGCCTGTATTATTTCCCCATCATTGTTACCTTTTAATCTACAATGAAGAGATTAAATTCTCCTCTTAATTTCTTACACAGCAGTTTGCTGACTCCTTTGCAATCGCTTAAAAATCTGAGGGGCAGCTGCATTGTTCATCATCTACTATTTATAGTCACAGCATTGTAGTCCTTTAATATAAGATGCAAATCTGAAAATCTGCTCTTCATAAAAAACAAAGAAATGATGAAAGATTTTTTTCTTCTCAGACAAGCTCGGGTCCACAGTGTTTGCTCCAGTTAAAATGGATTTTGTTGGAAACATCAAGGTAAGTGGACATATTAGAATACGTACTGTTCAACAAATTATCATTTGGTTTAGAGCCAAAGTTGTTCGACACAAGTGGCTCTAAATCTCATGCTAAACATAATGTGACATGTTCGCTGATGTGTTGTCATTTAACCTCTACAAAACTATACCACATATTTTCATGAAAAGAAGTAGCCATGTGAAAATGTATAATTCCCTTTTTTGTTGGGAAATTGGACAACAAGAAGAAGAGAAAAGTGAAAGAGTAAAATATGAGTTTTTTTTTTAAAGATTGGTGTTGCTACATCAGCTCATCTCGTATCCCTATAGAAAATTCAACAGAAGCTGATGTCAGACCCCGACAGTTTCCCCACACTACAGTCCATCGTGCTGCATGAAGTGCAGGCAGACGTCACCCAGGTACGCAACTCTGCCACTGAAGCTCTGCTGTGGCTCCGGCGAGGCCTCAAGTTCCTCAAGGAGTTTCTGTCAGAAATCAATGCAGGAGAACAAGACATCCAGAGTGCCCTCAGTGAGTTTGTTTTTAACGATACAAAGTCAGATATGCACCAATCAATTAAAACTCATCGTGTTTTCTATCTGACGATCTGTCTTTTCTTTCACTCAGACAACGCCTATGGAAAGACTCTTCGGCAGTACCACGGATGGGTTGTGCGAGGTGTATTTGCTGTAGGTGTTCCTCATATAAACCACTGGTTTCTCATATGTGTATTTTTATCGTCTCAGAGTTTAATCCATGCTTAGTGTGACCACTTTGTTTTTCTCCCACAGTTGGCACTGAGAGCTGCCCCTTCTTATCAAAATTTCGCTGCTGCTTTAGTGTCCAGAGAAGGTGACGAGCTGAAGAGTGGCTTCACAATCGGTGTGCACAGGGACCTGGGTGTGTACCTGCCTGCCATGGAGAAGCAGCTGGCCATCCTAGATGCCCTGTATGAAGAATACAACTTGGAGTCTGATGAGGTGGTGTGAAACTTGCACAAAGAGATGATGTGCATTCATGGAAGGACAAAAAAGAAAAACCTGAACGAAGTAGCAGTGTCGTGGCTGGCTGCTGAAGGAAGGTGCCAGATGCCAGGTGCATCATGTGTACAAAATAGTTTGAGCATATGTCATGTGTCAGTGTGACGTGTTTCCAGTGGTTCTTAAACTCTATGACAGTAGAGGGTCTAGGTTTGAACAACTTATGAATGTCTGTTTTTAGGAGCCCACCAAGGGCAAAGCAAGTAGTAACAATTAAGACATTATGGTTTAAAAAAATGTAGTTTCCAGGTCTTATTCAAATGACCTTTGACATGTTAGGGGTATGAAGCCCTGTTATGCAGACTCCAACCATAATGACTCAACGTGACATTTGTTTCCGGTGCACATTTAGTCACTGTATTGTGGATTTTTATGTTCTGTACATGTTTTAAGGTTACCACGGAGTATTTGGCTCTAGTAACTTCCCTGAAAGATGATTTTGTTGTCCACCTTTTATCTTGCTCTGACTGTTAAAGTTTAGTGGAAAATTATGATCAAATTTGATACATTGTTTTTGTTTTTCTGTCCCTGAAATTTTAATCTCAATACTGAGGTTTGACAGTGAAGTGTTTTGTTTTACATCATTGACTTTTAATGGGACCAAAAAGGAACTGTCATGTGAATGGCTTTAGCCTCTGCTGCCTACAGTACCACAACACAGGAAAATTGAATAATACAATGTGGCCGTTAAAGTACTGACAACTGCTGAATATTTATGTGGACATCTTCTTCACAAACCTATGCATATCATGCATTTTCACAATGTCTATTTATTATGTCTTAAGTTATAAAGTTAACACGTCATTCGGGTAATTACAATCCAACTTTTGTGTATGTTTGGGTTTGTGTATCCATGTTTGAGCATGTTTGATTGCATGGTTAAGTAACATGGGCCAAGGCATTGAATTAACCAATTTAATTAATAATCCTAAAGTGGATTGATTCTGAAAGTGAATATACATCACTTCTCTTTCATCTGTGTACTAATAATGAACAGCAAGTTCTGTACAGATCTCAGTATTTTTCACCAACTCATCCAAGCACTGTTCTACATTTACTTGAGTGTTGTTACCAGCCGTACTTAATATTTTATGATGTCTATTCAACAATTTAAAAATGAGTGGTTGTACTCCACTTCCTGGCCATATTAAAGTTTGGCCATAGATTCACTGAGCCATTCAAACAAAGCAGGAACATCCTCATAGGGCTTTTCTACCAAGACATACCACATAGTATTTTTTACCTTTTATTCCAAGTATTTTTTTGAGTTTTCAGGAACGAATACAGTACATTCTTCTACTGTTGTTGTACACTCATTCTTGTACATGTCATTTGCAGCAGGTTCACATCAGAGATGTGCAATGGACTGATTTCCTGTTGTAGATGAGTTTCAATATTAATCCTCAAAATATGCTATTGTAATATTTCAAACATTTGATTGGGTTTTTTCTATGAATGTATATAAGATGCTATTTGATTTTTACTTAATAAATATAATTAAGTTGTCTTAGTTTGTGTCCAGCGTTTCTTGTGCTGTATGCATGTTGTGTCATGAGTGTAGAGGCAGACTGAGCCTGCATTTTGTTTTTACTATTGTGTGCTTCTTGTGGTCAACTGATGGTATTTAATATCTAATCAGCCCCCCTTTAATTGACCCTCACTTTGTTTTTCACTTGTTAACCAAAGAAATCAACGAGTACACAAAAATAGTGAATCTGCATAGGTGTTCTACAGTACTTTGTCTAAACAACAGTGGCACAGAACACTTTTGCATACCCTACGGTGTGTGTTAATTGTTTTGTTTGTGCAGTAGTGTGTTCCCTGTCATCCTGTGTTCCAGCCATTCCTTTCTATAGGTCAGGGATTTTCATTTGGCTTTTGCCAACAGCTGGATCCCTGCCTGTTTTCTGTCCCTGTGACCTCCTTTGCATCGCCCCTTGAGCCACAGCTGTAATGCTACACCACCTTTTGTTGGGAAAAGTGTTTGATTTCAGTTCATTGTCTTATTGGCTAGAATAACTCAAAATAGATCCTGCTTCCTACAGCTGTGTGACTAGTGTCATCAAGAGTGGGAACATCAATTATAAAATGTTGAGGACAAATAGCGTATTAGCTCGTAAATTAATTTGTTTGAGGTTCCTAAACTTCATAAATAATAAACTTCACAAGGAGACTCTTCTGTGTGCAGAGCAGGACTTTTCATTATGGGCTCTGGAGATTCAGGGTGGCCACTGCATCTCCAGCAACATTTAGTGCTGAACAGAGACATCGGTGGTACAAATCTGATTGGCCTGGTTGGGGGAATGCACATGATGGGATAAATATGCCAAGGTAAGCTTTTACTCAGGCATCTTAGCAGACAAATTGTCCTGATGTGATTTAGACAAGAAATACAGCTAGCTAATAGAGTTATACAGTCGCATCCACCCTCAAACATCTCTGTTGCAACACTGGCTGGCTGCCCAAATCCGTATCTCTGTGCCTCATCTCCAGGGCACAGACTGAGCTCTGCGGGGCCTCATTGAGACAGAATGAAAAGCTGAAAACCCATTGCCATGTCTGAGCAAACAGTGAGTTCACTGTGCGGTCTGTTTACTATGAAGTCTAACACAGCACTTTGCAGGGGGTTGCTGACAGCATCTTTTCCCCCCTTGATGGATATCTGTTTTTTTAACAGTGAGAGCACTGCTCTGAAAGAACATCAATAACATCTCTATCACTGCCTATTGGCTTTTTGCACAGCCTCCAATCACTGTCACTGCTTGCTTACTGACAGACAGGAAGCAAAGCTGCTGACAAACCCCTCAGCAAAGTTTAAAGCTGCGTGTGTAAGACAGAAAATACAGCTTTGAATGATTTAAATCCACATTTTATTTTCACTTCTTTTTAAAATTGTCCACAACTACTGTATAAATCATATCAGAATAATCAAACATAATGATCTTTCTCTATCCCAGTCACAGAGCATACTATGTTTTATAAAGCCTTACAGTACGTTACCACATGCATGGTATGTTTAAGCATTGTTGTGCATACACAGTACAAGATTCAGCACAGCAGCACAGGCCACAGACAACAACATTCAACGTAGTTTTCCCAAAAAGATATTTCAGCTTTGTGCATGGCACAGTTCATCACTATCATATAAGGTGTGTCACACATACTGTACAGTACTACACTCTGAGCACAGCAAGGCTGACATTTCTTAAGACACCTGCTATGCTGATGAATGCAATGTGACTTACAAAACAATGTTTGACAAAGTAGAAGCGTTTCACACTCAATGGCATATTATTACAAGCATGCGGACACAATATAGTAACAGTCTTTATCTTTCAATTGCTTGTTTGTACATCTGCAATCAAAGAAGAATCATTTTATAACACTTGACTATGTCTAAGTATGGCTGAGAAAAGGTCTCCCTTGGCACTGCGACTCATACAGTAGCTTATGGAAAATATCAGCTTATAACCGGCACATTCATTTTCACCATTGGTGCCCAAGACACAGCGGACTACATCTACACTGTTAAGTTTACTGTTGAGTTTCTCTGTTGCTGTTTACTGTAAGACAGAAAGACTGGTTAAAGAGGTATTAGAGTAAATACAGTAATGACCATAGAACAGACTGGAATTGAATTCCTCCCCCCATTTAGCAGCTACAGACTATTCCAGCCTTTCCTGTGCAGTGAGAAAATTAAGAACATAACAGTTTCAAGCCTTCACATACAGTATATTTAGTTTCTCAATGAAGCACAGGGAAGGAACTCGATCGTGCCTAAAGGACAGCGCATTGTTGATGCATTAAAGCCGTTGTTTGAGTTACCTGTGTGCCTCGGCGTACAGTCACTGTCATTTAATTTGCAAAGAGAGTAGTGGAGGATTCCTGTGAAATGTGCCATGCGGAGCTACATTACCTGTTGGTTCCTGAGGTTTTTTTATTTATTTATGGAGTTGACTCTGAATGTCACTGTCAAGTACAGTACCGCCACAAGCCAAGCCAGTCACTGAAGTTTCACAGGACCTGTGAGAAGTGTGGCCTCATGAAATATTACCAGTGCATGATTCCTGCACTATATCAACCTCTATCTCCATCCCTAGCTTTAATATTGATCATACTATATCCCTGGTTTTACAACTGAAATAGTTGATGTGAGATTGAGGGTACACAGTACGAACCTTGTCGTGGCAATAATGAGTAAAATTATAGGTTACATGCTTGAAAAGTGACAGCTGCTTTCATGGTTTTAGTAATCCCAGCCTCATGCAAATGCTGCACTGTCACTCACACTGCAGGAGAATACCTGGGGCCATGGCTCTGCATGTCCTACTGGCTCTCTTTCTCAACAGTAACTGGGTCAAGATTAATAAGCCTCAGGCACGGCTACTGCTCATCTGCAACATGTCCCACTGGCACTTAATTAAGTCTCTGCATGACTGTTGTACAACTGTTGCATCCAGAGGCTGATTCCAGTCCAATCAGGCATGGTGAGGAGGCCAGTCCTAAGTCCAGCTTTGTTAAGACGGAGTGCAGTTGTCCTGTGTATTTCCTAAGTGTAGATGAAGGTTTCCCCCCCACTGACCAACTCTTGCTATAACTCCAGGGATCTACGTGGCATCTTAGCAGCAATACAGAGGAGTTATATGTATGTTTTGGTTTTCTTTCATCATAGAATCATTGGCTGCCTCTTCCTCCAGAGTCTCTTGCTTGTAGCATTATTGTTCTTGTTTTGTTTTTTTGCATGAAAGTATTCCCATTATGTGTCAAGCAAATAACACACAAAGGATCCCGCTGCACTGTCCAGGTTCCTCCTCAAGTGAAGTACTTGCAGTTTGTGGAGTCAATAACACAGTATTTTGTGCACTTGAGGTAACCATATGACCTGCAAATAACACGAGAAACACTCTTAGGTCAGTATAACATGCCAACAAAACAACTGTTTTCACACAGCAAAATGTTTTGACCACACATAGTTGTACACTGTGCTTACCCTGGAAGATATGAATTACATGTCTGGTATCCAAAGTCTTTTCCATCACACTCCTCAGCCCCCTCATAGCGATATCCGTCTCCACAGTAAGCGTGTTTACATTCTGTGGCGAGGGGGAGACAGGAGGGGCAGTGGGGTCATGTTATATGTGCACAGCAAAGTACAACCAAGAAACTATTATAGATCACATGAACACATGACTTACTGACACAACCGTCAGTGACGACTCTGTTTCTGTCATCACACTCCTCCCCATTGGCAATCTGCACTATCCCATCACCACAGTAACCTTCTTCATCTGGTGCATTTTCCATGGACTGGTACGGAGTCAGCTGGAATGGGAAAGTCTTTTACAGAGGTTAAAAAACATTAGCAAGAAGGAAAAACAGCCTGAAAAGTCATCAAGTGTAAAAAAAAAAAAATGATAATCTATCTTTGGGCATTCAGTGATACCTGAATTGGCAGCCAGCCATCAATGTCTTTGAAATAAAGAGATCTCTGGTCTTTGCGGAATGCAAGAGCATTATCTGTGTGAAGACTCTCCAGTTCTTCCTCATTGCTCACCACGAATATCTGAAATGCAGGGTCAAAGTGAAGGTGGTGTGTCAAAAGGGACATTTACTGTCATGTTTGTAATTTTTTCAATGCATTAGAAATTATAACATTCAACCCTAGTGGAGTGTAATTTTGAAATATAGAGCTAATTTAATATCCCAGCTGGCAATATGTGACTCTAAGCAATTTTCATCTCCCCAGTTGGCGAACGTTTTCTATCTGTCAATTTTTTCTTTCTTTAAATATTTAACTCAAAGCTTACTTAAAGTGAAAATAACATCTAGTTGCTTATCATTAATACATTTTGATAAAAAGTCATAACAATTCAAATGGAATTTAGGCTTAAGTTTTCAGGAATGTGTCAAATCATTCAGTTTTTGAACATACAGATTATTATATATAAATTATTATTATTATATATTATTATATTATAAATTAATTGTGAGTTTTCAGTTTTATGTATTCATCCCTCACCGCAGGTACTTTAGGATAGTTTCCTCTGGAGGGATGATCTTCAGATGGAGAACTGCTGACAGAGCCGCAGCTACACTTTCCAGGCGGTCCAGGTGGACCACGTGCACCCTTTGTTCCAACCATGTAAAGTCCTAAAAGTACAAAGAGAGAAAAGTGATTATTGCATAAAAAAGACTCTAAATGATAAACCAGAAGCTTCATGTTAAGAATACTGCAGGCTTAATGAACTGAAGGACAGTGTTGCTGAGTGTACATGCTACAGTAGCTGATATAAATATTGTGTGCCATCTTTGATCCATCTATCAAGAGGCTAACACAATCAACCTAATTCATGCAGAAACCTGATCAACATAACAAATGTCACTTTAATTATGTGGTGATATAATATCTGTTAAACTGTAGGGAGCCTCGCCATCTGTAAATCCATTTTAGCCACATGGTGTCATGCTGGGACCAGCATCTCGTTTCATGTTAGGAGATTAGATTTCTCTAGTGCTAAATTAGACAACCGGTGTTACCTATTACAACACTCTTAAGTGTGCTTCCTTTTGCTGACAGGAGTGTTTGCTACTCCTAACACTGGTTGCACAGCATTTCACACACTCTCCAAGAACACAAAATGTGCAGAGTCACACACACGCCAATCTCCCACAAAGTGAATGTAAATTCAATCATCTGTTGGCATTTCTGCTTTGTTGGAGGAGGTAGAATTTTGAACCTGTGGCAGGTGCACCAGGAGGACCAGGATGGCCAGGAGATCCCTGTGGGCCTGCAGGTCCCATAGGACCTAGACTGCCGTGGTCACCTTTCCCTCCCTGAGACACAAAGAAAGAAAGCTGTTCACACATTTAATACATTTCTTTACAATAATAACATCCCAGAGATCAATGCAATGGCACCTTTTGAGCACAGAAAAATATTTTTTCCAAGCACATAAATTATATTTTCAGGAGAGTAATACAGTCCTAACACGCAAATAATAAATCAAACTGAGCAAACAAAAAGTTATTCTGTGCTCAGAAAAATGTTTGCTATTATTCACATAAACCTACACTTATAACGTCTCACTCAGTTTTACTAATTTGCTCTGTAAAATTCCCTGATCTGTGCAACCCTCAGACATTTCCTCATAGTGTCTCTCTAGCTCTCGGAGCATCTTTTCTCTGTGCACTCTAACATTTGCCTGCACACTTGCAGTCATTTATCTACAAAAATTCTACAAATACATCTTTTATTGTGCCCAAAATGTCCCATCACACACTCTCGAGGAAAAATGTACACTATTTCCACATAATGCAACCATAATGCCACATGCCCACAAACAGCTCACCTGTTTGCCTCTCTTCCCTGGTCGACCAGTCGGTCCTCTGTTTCCTGAGATTCCAGGTTCTCCTTTTGGACCCATTTCACCCTGCACAAAATATATCAAATTGACTAAACCTTCAACAACACTGAATTCATTTGTAAGGTTTCAAAAGTTGTAATTCTAGCAAACCAAACTGTGTTGCTCACTTTCTGTCCAAGCATTCCTGGGAAACCCATTGCACCCTGTAGATAAAGGACATTGTATGTAAGTAAATAAAGGTATATGTATGAAGAGTGCTGCTACCTAAATGTTCGCAACTATACTACTGACAAAATCTGCTTACCTTGTCTCCTTTCATGCCACCCTCACCACGATCACCTTGTGAACCCTGACAGAGCAAATTGTAGACGTTAGTCAGCAAATTCCAATGTATTTTGCACTTAATAATGATTACTCATTTGGTCACATACCTTTTCGCCTTTATATCCAGGTAAACCCTTCAATCAAAGATACAAAATAAAAAGTGAAACAAAGTACTGTGAAGATGAGATAATCCAATATTAATGGAGTTCATATACGGCTCATACCCGTGGCCCAATTGGTCCTCTGGCTCCAGGCAAACCCATCAGCCCTGGATCACCTTTCTCACCCTGACACAGAGGAAAACAATGATAACACAAAATAGTTTTTCAACATAATCTCCCATCTAAAATAAGAATTCATGAGAGTAGACTTTCAGTTTGGCCACAAACAAGACCTGATGGAATATTCTTGTGCTCTTTCAATCAAGCATCTATAAGGACAAAGCTTGGTTGCATGTTACATAACACAGTATTTCATTGAACAAATGGAAGTAATATCACTAATCTATGCTACTTCTCATTGGCACAGCTGTCATGTCATATATATATCATCATCTACATTATGAGATCGGACTTACTCACTTTGGGCCCGCTTGGTCCTGGCCATCCAGCTGGTCCCTGCTTCCCAGGAAGTCCAGGAGGACCTGTGCGACCCTAACAGGAGACATACATTTCATAACCTGACACACAGACACACTTCATAAAACCCAATAAAGCCTAAAGTAGCAGTTAACTATTTATATAATCAGGGCATTATAAAAAAGTGTTGGAAGAAGAGATGTGCAAATACAACTCAATAACAGAGCTTGTTCTGCCTATAAGGTAGAAAAAAGAAATCTAAGTAGGGGATTTGCTGCATAAGCTGACAGTCTTTTGCTACAGTATTTATCAGACACTAGTACTGCTGCACATGTAGGGGAAGAATGACTTTAACGAGCCCTGTCACTTTGCTCTATTTAATTAAATGATGGGCTGTATATAGAACAGGAGGCTGTGCTTGTGGGAAATAAAATGATTTATGACCTGGCTGAAGCACTAAGCTAAATTGCACTGCAGTGCTGCGAAGCTGCTCAGTCAGGCCACCAGCCAGTGAAACTCTCCCACTGGGCCACTTTGACTACTCGACCACAGTAACTGATCATTTGGGAGATCACTTCTCTTCTGCCAGCTCCGATCAAACACTGTGTGCTATGCTTTCAATAAAGTTCCCGTTATAATAGAGAAGACAGGCATGATGCTGAATGTCTTTAAGGGATCGATGGGAAGGCATGTGCTCCCCCCTCTCTGCGGGAAAGGACCAACAGTATGTCAACTCCCCTCTGCCATCAAAATAACCCATCTCAGCAGCTCTGCATCCTTTGCATCCTGTCAGTGTGCCTGTGCTGTCTCCTGTCAAGGTTGTATTTGTGCACAACCAGGCACTGGCAGCACTCTCAGTTACAGCTTGCGAGCAGGCGGAGGTATTGTATCTCATTTTTGAGTAAATCCACTTAGTGGCAAATATAGAGTGATTAATGGAGACTCTCACCTTTTGCCCAGGTCTTCCGATTTCTCCCTGACAACAGGATGTGGAGGAGGGACAAGGACATTGGGCTTTTAATACATTTCCATCAAGCATATTTCGGTCTGGAGCAACAGGTCAATTAAACTTTAGCTTATACAAATGATGAGCAGTTTGTGTAATGTATAATGATCCACATTAATTAAATGAGAGTTGATAAGAACATGTGGAGGAAACTGCTTACCTTTTCTCCCTTAGGTCCTTCTATACCAGGTAATCCAGGTGGACCCTGGTAAACATTAGAAGCAATAAGTATGCTCATAGATCACAGATATACCAGTCTAAATTGTTTTTTATTATCCATAACATCCCACTAGAAAGGCATGTTTACTTTCGGAAGTCCATAGCTGCAGTTTCAATTAGCTAAGGGCTGAGTGGCCACTATTGATTTACAAAGTACCTTGTGGGTCTCTTTTGATAAACTGAAATGCTGCTGCCGTCCAGCTGGTGCTATAACAGCATGAGATGGGTAAATGCAACAATTGTTTGATCATGACAAGTAAATCTGTCACTCAAAAATGTCTTTATATCTCTCGCCACCACACAAACACACAGCCACATACTTCTGTTGGTAATCCCTGGAATTTACGCGACCCAGTGCGCCTTTCCAGGCAGACAACTCTTCGGACAGTTTCTGAGAATGACGTGTGGCACACTGGCAGGCAGTGGAAAAAGGCTATTTGTGTCTCAGCTAAATGTAGAGCGTTAATGGGCTGCTGTGTTTCATGGGCCAGAGAAATCCCCATCTCCTGCTCAGAAGGAACTCTCAAGTTGGAGAGGAGATGGAAGTAATATGTTGCTGGAGTACTAATTCTTAACACCTTAAATATATGCAAACACCAACATGAAACAGGGACAGTCTGTGATGCAGCCATACAGACAGTGAATACTACTGAATTCACCTTGTGTCAATGGCTTCGAATACTGTAAAAACATAATGCAAGGGGCCGGATCTAAAATACGTTATTAATGCTGGCATAACAGTGGATCACATACCTGAGGTCCAAGTGGACCAGCAGGCCCAGGGGGGCCTCGGACACAGGTAGAACCTTTGTCCTCACTGCCTGGCTCTGATCGATCTCCATGATTTGACAAAGTGCCTTCACTCTGTAAAATGAAAATAAAAATGAAATGATAATTGATAAATAGAAGAATGACACTTTTCCTACCAGAAGACACTGGCTTTTACTTTGTGGATAAAGTTTTGTATTTAATGTCTAAATTTCACCATCTGGAGTATTGTAAGTATTGTAGTCTCATTCAGGGGTTAAAAAACAGTAGGTGGGGGGCCGCCTGGATATCACCCAAGGACATATCAACAGTCAGATATTCCACAATAGAAAGTCACATGACTTTGACTCACATGAGTGTGGCGGCGCCAAAGTGAAGGGGGTGGAGGAAACAGTGGGGGTGGAGGCAGACTCACTAAACAGCATGGGTTGAACCTCTTCTGCTGCTCCTGGGATCTGAGAGCTGTGCAAGGTGTGCAGGCAGCCAGTCACACAGGTAGTGATGCCAGGTGTGAAAATTAGAAGAAGAGAGTCAAAGAAGAGGTCATGTTTATGAGTTGTCTAACTTCTGCAAAAGCATATCTGAATCCTCACCTCTTGATCAAAATGATAAGAGGAGTGCTTAACTCATGACACATGAGCATGCATGGGCAACTCGGGTACACAACAAACATCCCATACATACAGTACAAATGGGACATGGGATAAAATAGGCTAGAACATGCAGGAGTAGCATAAGCGACGGGAAACAGGTGCAAAATATCAAATCCTGACACCCGTCCGGCAGAGTTCCTAGAGCTGGACACAGATATGAAGTGCCTGTGCCTCACACTGAAGGACTGGAGCTGTCTCTCTATTTATAGTGGCATTTTCAGTCTACCTCATGGGCAACAAGAACATGAAAACAGGCACATATTAGGATAGTGGTCTTAAAATAACGCCTAAAATGATCTTTTAGTCCATGCTTTTACACTTCAACTCCTTCAGCACCTGTGCACAGTACAGTACATACAGTAATGTATGCACAGCTGGCACATAGACACACCTACATATACACACAGACACACAAACACAAAAATACTCAGATTACAATATCCTTACCTGCTGGGAATGAAATAAAACCGTCCAGAACAGGAGACTGAGCCAGGCCATAATGAAACCACAGTGGTAGATACAGTCCAAGTGTTAGAAGAGTCATGCTGCTCCAGATAGTTGCCTGACTTTATTTTTGAGCTACAGCAGTTCTCACACGCTGCCTTTCTCTTTCTCCCTCTCTCCTCGATGTCCTCTCCCTCTACTCCCCTCCCTCTCTGCTCTGTCTCCTTTACGCCCTCAGAAGAGGGTATGCCGACCAATGCCCATTAAATCTTTCCTCCGCATCAGTGTGCGCTAAAATTACAGGAGACAGCCCGCCAGCTGCTTCGGGTGCCAATATTAGATCTCTACTACTGCAGGGGGTGCCTTTGTTGTCTCTACTCCTCTCACAGGGATACTTAACACTGCTTAACCCACTGTGGGCTTTGCTGCAAAAGCTTCAAATGGGACTTTGCATGAAGGTGTCAGTGCATTTTCATATCCTGATACAACTTTCAATTATATTAGTCTTCTGTGTGTCTGTATTGATTAGTACATCTTTTTTCATCATATGCATCCCCCTGTGCATTGTGGTATCCATTTACTCCAGGCCAGATTGGTTTTATTGCCCGGACTGTCCCATAAAATTAATTGTCTGCTTTTGAAAGAGGCTCTTTAAGGGATCTGAGAGCTGTAAATATGTCTGGAAATACAGACTATATCACTTCTCAACAGTGCTACAACTGTAATGAAAATGTCTATATTTTGCATAGAATACATCTGACAGGCAGAAAATGTACCAAAAGTGTTTACATTGTGAGAAAAATCATGCAACTCGATCGGAGCTAATACACTCACCTAAGTTAGATATTACATAAGATTATTATTTCTGCAAGAAATCCTTTATCCATGTGTTTAAAGATGACTCAGAGGGTTTCATTTTCAGTATGGTGTTTTATGAGTATTTTAATAACTTGCACTGGATCCTTTAGCATGATGGATGGTTTAATTAGTCATATTGTGTTTTAATCACGCTGCCTATTAGATTTATCATGGAGCAGAAAAAACCCACGGCTAGACATAAAGCGATAATGTTCATTGTACAATGTGTAAAAATGTTTTATTGCAGAATTATTCTGTTAATTACAATACTACTGTGTGGCAAGAGTCATTAAAAATATATTCAGTTATTTCATAGAAACAATCAAACAGAAAAAGCATCCTTATATTTTCAAGTGTGAATTTCCTGTGAAAAACCTTCACTGCTGTTCTGATAAAGTGCCGAATGAAGAAGGAAGCAGATCGCTCTCTCAGTCTAAAGGTTGGAGCGGGTCAGCCAAGGGAACTCCTAGAAACACAGACAAAACGTCATTGTATCATTAGGTCATCCTTTGATCATGGACCTATTTTATCTAACGTGTCTTTCTGTGGAATCCATTTGACCTCAGTTCAGAAATGTACTTATGCAGGAACAAGAAGGAGTTTTCTGTCCTCCATAACCAAAGACTCAACTTTAAGCCTGTCCGTTGTGAATGACAGTTAGAGATAAACAATAAGAGCGGTGCACCTCCAATGAGGGAACAAGCTTTTCTGCTGGCCACAGAGTGGAGCTCAGTACCATGGATACAGTCCTCAATACAACCTTCAAACATGTCTGCAAAGGGTTGCATGGATACATTCAACATAAACACAGAGGGCCATGCTTTCTAATTATGGGGACCCTGAAATAGAAAGGTCAGGTTGGTGTGAGGTGGAGGGATTGTGAGGGGAATACAACAGTTCTGCGGTGCACCTGGAGTGTATGGATTACTGTGCACTAAGGCATGTCAGTCAAGTAAACAACAAGCTGTTTGCTGCTCTATGCTCAATTGCGAACCGAAATGCTGATGCACTGGATCACGCCTGGCATTGCTGCTGCGACTATCAAAGTAATCCAATTCACTATCTATCCTTTTTGTTTTACTCCCAGGTAAAATCCCCAGACTTGCCGACTTTTGTTATACTGCCATGTGACTGTGGTGCTCACTGCAGTCTGCAGGGATTGTAAATTTCAGGGCAATAAAATGCACAAATATCTCAATCATTGCTAATGATATGACCAATGCCAAGTTCTTGACCCTATAATCTTGACTCTCTGGAAGTCTGCAATAAGATGTGAGAAGTTGTAGATTCAGGTAGCCTCAGGGCCTCAAGAGTTCACCTGCACATGGCCATAAAGTCTTCAAATCTGTATGTGCACTGAGGTCTGGACATTTGGCTTCATTTGCCCACATGGCTTTTTTGTAGTAATAAAAGACAGAAAACCAACTATATTTATCCTGTTGAGATCCCACGGCTCCTAACCAAGAATGACTTTACATAAATGAGCCTTCTCCAAGTAAAGTCCTAGCCAGAAAAATGGCGGCATTGAAGATGTTCTAGAAACATGGCTGTGAAATAATGACATTGTAAGCAGAAGAAAAGGGGTGTTGCAGAATCAACTGCATCCTTATATTCACCAGGGAATGTTTCTACAAGATAAATGTTGAGGATTTCCCAAAGAAGCAATCTAGCTAGATGAACAATTAACAAACTGCAACAACGGTATCACAACAGATACTGTACCTGCTGTTTTCTGTCTGAAGAAGGGTCGATAAGCACGTTGAGGAGACTGGGTCTCTCCCAGTCACTCAAGCTAAGCTGTAAGGCACTACGCAGCTCCTCCACTGTCCTCACCAGGAACCCTCGACCTCCAAACGCTGTCATAACCTCATCATAGCGTGCTTCGGGTAGGAGGGTCACAGGTGGCGCACTGACAGGGAAGACAATGACATAAGATATGTTGAAATGTATGAAATCACACCACAACCGATAAAGTGGAAGAACTCATGACTGTCAATGGGTTATAAGCATTGACTCACATAGTGGCAAGATCTCCCATTTTTGCCATTTCTTTCCATGTCTCAGGATCCACTCCACTGTATATACCATTATTATTGACCACGATGATGACTACAGGTAGATTATACCTGTTACAAAACAGACAGAATGTAATTAAGTTGTTCTAGAATGTGAAGTACATATATGATATAGAAAAGGAGGAATAAAACCTACCTGCACATAGTTTCAACCTCCATGCCAGAAAACCCAAAGGCGCTGTCTCCTTCCACGCAGACTACTCTTCTGCCTTTATTCTCACTTCTCTCCACAGCGGCTGCGGCTATAGCAAAACCGAGGCCTACTCCCATTGTTCCAAATGTACCTGCATCCAACCTGCATATCATCAGGATTAGTTAACCACAGTCTACTAAAAATGTGCAGAGACTGAAAGTCTTACCATAGCCAAATACCACAATAATACAATTAAACAATTGTCAACACTGGCTTTATATGACAGGATTGTAGTGTGAAAATGCACATTTGACCAAGAAAGTGTTCCTGATCATGTGATAAGAATCACAGGTTTTAGTAGCAGGGCTGGCCTGAAGTTAAGTACCTGCTTGCATCCACTCATAGTTGCTCATGTCTCTGCAGACTAAAAGTTAGCTTTTTTACACAAAGCATTTCTGTTTTTGCAGGAGATGGCACCGCTGCCTGCTATTGAATGAGCCTAAATTTAGTTCCCAGCCTAGTTCATATTTCTGCTGGTCATTTCAGTAAAGGTAATTTTGCAAAGTGGGTTCAAATATTATGGTACAAGCACAGCCTTTTCATTCAAAGCAGGCACTCTTTCTGTTTATCTGGGTTTTTTAATCAGTTTAGGGGAGGTGGCATTATATTTCCCAGTGATTTCTCTCACTCTTAAACTTAAACTTAAATGTGGTAACACTATTTCCTGTCTGATACAGCCAAATTCAGGAGAGCATTTGGACAGGCATGAACATATACACTAGGATAATTTGTCATTTACAGTGATGACAACCCAGCAGGGTGTTGGAATGTGGTAATTTTTAAAAAGGGACACTTCTCAACTTCATTTTCAAAAATATTGTTGTTTTGGTTTGAAACTCCTATATGTTACTCCAGCCCCCAAGATGATCACTGTATGAAGCTCCTGACTTCTACTAACCCCCCTACAGCATATGCAGTTGTTTGTGTTCTGAGTAGTGCATCTTTAACATCTGCTTTATTGAGACTTTGTCTTGCCTGTGTCGAGGTAGGTAGTTGTTCAACATAGTGCGTCCTATGTCCATAGTGTTTGCTCCCTCACTGACAATGATGCAGTCATGTGGCAGCAGATGGGAGATGTGGTGAAACACTGTGTAGTAGTTCATAGGCAGTGTTGACTGAAGAGCGAGGGCCTTTGGAGAAAAAAAAAGACAAAAATCTTGTTTCTTCACATCAACATGCTTCAAATACTTTGTGTTACAATGTTACTATTTCATTGGCAGATGTTGTTATCCAAAGTGAGTCAAACATGAGAGGTAAAGGTCCAGTGTGTAGGATTTTGTGACATCTAGCGGCGAGGTTGCAGATTGCAACAGAGTGACTACCCTCCTCCCACCCCCTCCTTCCAAACATGTAGGAGACCCTATGTTGGCAGAGAAAAAGCGCAAAAGGCCTTCTCCAGAGCCAGTGTTTGGTTAGTTCACTCTGGGTTACTTTAGAAACATGGTGGTGCAACATGGAGGAGTCCGTGGAAGAGGACTCACTCCCTATGTAGGTATAAAGGGCTCATTGTAAGGTAACAAAAACATGACTCTTATTTATATATATGTATATAATATAAGTCCATCAGGTGTCGTGGTGTTCGTGAAAGAGTTGGTTCTTTTGCTTTTTATTAAATTGTCACATCATTATCATCAGAGTAACCACATACAGTATCAAACTGGAGGCTTTTTATAAAAGCGTCTAAACCCACCCTTGATGTCATTGCATTGGCAGCAGCTTTTTCCTTCATTGTGCTCCACCACTCTGTATCAGAGGGATACTTCCAGCCATCTTTACAGGTACATTCCAGGAGCTGAAGGAAAAAGAAAATAAATGCCAAAGGAAAACATCACCAATTTTGACAAACGTGAGATTTTCTTTAAAAGTTCCTCTTAAAATCACATCACGATCTTATGACACAGACTACAAGGGGAGAGATTAATCAAATATGAATAGCTGTTATGGTACCTGAGTGACAATAGCACTGATGTCTCCCAGGAGAGCAACAGTAGGTTTCACATTGTTCCCTATCTCCTCAGCACAAAGGTCAACCTGCACACAGAGCAGCACAAGTGTGTTGTGTTATTAGAGCATGGCAGTAGCAACAGTGAATCACAGTGCAAGAAAAACTGCACTGCAATGATAAGATGATTAACAGATGTAATGTACACAATTAACTTTATAGTAAAAAGGCAGCAGTCATATCATTTTAGAGAGCCCCAAAAGACAACACTTATTGTCCACAAGTCAAACTTGGCGTGGCCATTTCCATACCTGGATGACTTTGACGTCAGGGTTAAATCTAGGTGGCAGACCAAAATGCAGGATCCAGTTCAGCCGGGCTCCAAGAAGAAGGACAACGTCAGCCTGGAGAAGAGCTCTTCATATCAGGAGCAAGAGAGGAGCAGGTGGGTTGCAATAGGTTGAGGTAGAGAGTGAAAAACAAAACAAAACAAAAGAATAATCTACATAATGGTGTCAAACAAAAATTTACTCTATACATAAATCAAGTGTATGTATGTAAGTGTATAGAATAGATAAAATCAACACAGGAATATAGTATAAGTTATACAGAAAATTTTACTTAATATTAAATAACTACAGATAATACTGTATATTATGACAATTTTAGCTGAGATAAATGTTCTGTAAATGTTTGGCTTCTGACTTATGTTTAAAATTAAAGAGAGGCGGACCTTGAGCGGGCAGCAGCCACACAGTTGGGGTGATCATCAGGCAAAACTCCTTTCCCCATGGGTGTGGGCAGGAACGGCAGGCCGCTCATTTCCACAAAGTCCTTCAGAACAGTTTCTGCTCGGCCATAGGCTGCTCCTATTGGATGCACCACCATGCAATATCATCATAAGTTACCCAAAGCACCACTCTGATTCACCAGTGATGAAGGAAATTTAAAGCTTATTTCACAAGATAATCCAAAGACACATGGAAAACATTTGTTTTGGTGTTACCTTTGCCGATGATGATGAGTGGTCTTTTAGCTGCTTTTAGGACAGCAATAGCTTCTGTGATTGCACTGAGGTCAGCCAAACTGACTGGAGGAGGTGAACAACAGGACACAAATCTGCAGGACAAACACAATGCTTTGAATCTGTAACCACACTAAAAATCTACCCAATCTTGGGGCACAAGTGTCAACAAACCTGACTTTGCTTCTGTCCTCTTTCGCATTGACCATGTCCCCTGCAATGTCCACATAACAAGCACCTGGACGTCCATAAATACTTGTGCGAACAGCCTGTGAGCAACCAAACACCATCGTCACAACGTCAGTCAACCTATGTTTAATACCTGTGACAGAGGAAGCGAAACAAAGGGACAAAGAAGAGACAAAAGGCTAGACAGACAGTGTAACTTCAGGTTGATATGTTACCTTCTCTATCACTGCAGGGATGGCTTCCAAACTGCTTGGTCTTGCAGAGAACTTGCTATACAAGCGACATGCTTCCACCTGGAAAAAAATATGGTAACAGTGTCACAGTAATGAAGCCTTCTCAAGCAAAAATTCATAAAAAGGCATGTGTTACCTGAGGAAACTCCTGAAATGCTCCTGCTGTTTCTTGGTTACGATCTGAGGATCCTCCAATAACAACCACTGGCCTGTGCAAAGGCAACATATACTTCATATGACAAGCCCCCAGCAGGTGCCATGTTAAAATATATAGACTGTATAGACTGTAAAAAGCCATCAACATCAGTCTGTTTTTAGAGTTATACCAGCAGTTCATGTTAGCGTTGGCCATTCCACCCAGAGCATGAATGAGTCCAGGTCCAGACACCACCAGGCAGGCACCTGGTCTGCATACAGATAACCACAGGAGACATGTAAGATACAAGCTGACACACCACCTGCTCTATTTGGATCAGTGACTTAGTGCCTTACCTTCCAGTGAGGTATCCAACGGCAGATGCTGCATAACATGCCTGTTGTGTGAAAGGTTTTTATGTCAATACATTAAATCAGTGCAAGGTAAACAGCAGTTTAACAGAAAATCTGAATATTTTACCGCTTGTTCATTGCGCATTCCCACATATTTGATCCCTGCAGCCTGAGCAGCCATGGCCACTTCAATGACAGGAACCCCAACTATCCCAAACATGTACTCCACTCTCTGTAGGGAGAAAAGCATACAATTTAACAATGGGTCTCTAAGTTTTTCATATCAAGGACCCCCAAACTGATACATAATTGGCCAATGAACCTAACTGATAAGATTTTGTGCTAGGTATATGATAGGTATGATTAAGTCCAGAATCCTATAAATATATATAGAATGAAATCCTCGATTAGTCGTTCTTATACATTCTCTAAGTGGGCTTACATTTTACTGGATATAATGTTAGTGAAATTAATCTAACCCCCATTTTGCTATGGACCCCTTGGAACCCTCCGAGGACCCTTGGGGGGACCCCACGCTTAGAACTACTTCTTTAATAAATCTAATTTACATGAGGGTCCTCTGAAGAGCAGCAGCAGCATTGTGAAACATTACTAAACTTCACAGCGCGGCGGATGAACCTTGACACACTTTAAACTGCAACTGCGTAGTTAGAGTTACTTCTTAATACTTAACAAAGCTAGAAAATTACCGTATATTTCACAATATTTCATAGAACTGTGTTGTCTTTTTGTTTTTAAACGGACTCACCTGAGTTTTAAGAGACTCAGCAATTAGCTGAGCTCCGGTCACTTCGTCCATGGTTGTCCAGAAACAGCAGACTGTTACACTGCTGAGTGTTTACAGAGCAACAAGGACACACGGTTATAAAAATGTTGCAACTGTTGACCATATGAACAAGTTATTGCCTGTTTGCAAAAATCCTCTCTCTATCCCTGAATCCGCCCCGTTACTATAACTTCCGGGTTCTAAACCAATAGCATTCCTAGTATGGTGACGGAATGACCCGCCCTACTGATTGGCTAGTACTCATAGGATTGTGACGGTTAGGATAGGAATATCAAGGTCAGAGCCAATCAGATGCAGACGTTTTGATCATGCCTTGACTTCATCCACACATCACACACCTTGCAGGGTGACTTACTTAATGCCACTTTTGCTAAACCAATGCTAATTACACATTATTGTCAAGTAAACATGAGTTGGCCATGTTATTTTGTCCATAATTATCATAACACAACCATTCAAATATTAGTGTGATCTCACATTGTAAACGTCCTGCACACAGGTGATGTCCAAACATGCACTATAGAGATACAGATTTTATACTGGCTACACAAACAAAGTACCTGCATGGTGAGAAATATGCTTCATAAGTGTAAATGAGGTAAATGGTGTGGTCTTTGTCGGACGAAGGGCGTCACAAGAGATTTATGGATGGGGGGCTGACCCTATACCAGGGAGGTCTGGGGGGAGGACTTTTAACCCACACAGCAGATCTGTCTCTTCATCGTTTGTATTAGGCAAGGGTCTGATATGAGTAAAATACTATTCATCCATTTACAACATGCACAGATTAAGCAAAGTTGTTGACACCTCAGGATGTCACTCAGGCAAACACCAGGACATTTATGTTGAATTAAAAAAATTAAAGCCCTCGAAAATAGCATATCGGACCTTTATTTCCTCTTAATTCAGAATGATAGTAATAGGAAACAAAATGTTATGGCTACAACTTATGTTGCCTGAATGAGAGGAACGAGGTACAGCACATCTAGTATGGGATATCACTCCCCATGTGGCTTGACTGAAGACACCTCTATTCATGCCTTGAAGGCAGATGATCTGGTGACGTATGTGAGGCCCCAGCTACACATCATTCCTCAGTTCTTACCCTCTTAAACACACATACATTATTTATTCAACCCTAGAGAGGCTAGAGGTTATATTCATGGAGAATGTTTTGGGAAAAACTACCATTGCATTGTAACATCCCCTGCTCTGATGTCCAGTAATATTTCCAATTGTATTGTTTTGCTTTATATATACTGTATATATTCCATTACCCATTGTTTTCAAAACATTTATTTGTATGGGTTAAAGTGTGGAGTAGGAGTAGAGTGTGCACTTAATTTTGTAGCTTCTAGTTCACAAGGAGTGACCAACAAACCACCAGCCACTCCAACCATGCTGATGCTAAAACAAATTGAACTCTCTGTGCTGCTAGCAGGCAGACTGTAGTTTCTTTCATGGGACAGACTGAATCAGAATTCAGAAGATCATATATGACATGAACATGTGAAGAATCAAATAATCTGTTAGACAAAATACAACAAAGCAAGTAGCCAGCAAAAACTATTTAGTGGAGCAGAAGTGTTTTAAATTGACATTAATGTGGTTTTAATTGTCCAGTTTATTCTAGTGTTACTGCTTTACATTACAGTAATGTTAAAGGTACCATACGCAAGTCTGAGAAATGGGTGGAGCTGTCTCCAAGACCAGTAAATTATCAGCAGGTAAATTATGTTTTCTGCACTGCAGGTTGGTTTACATTTTTATCTACCTTTGTTTCTTTACCTGGGTAGAGTTTGATACTGACTTTGACTGCGGGTGCTTCTCTGAGATGTGGGAGTGGGAGCCGTGGATCTTGATTGATTGATTGTATTCAACAATAAAAATGAATACAGGATATGGACTCCAGAATTTTTCAAGGATAACAAGGGAGCTAGTTTGCTTATTTGCACTGTGGTAATAGCTAAATAAATAATATAATAATATGGGTAGATCTTGCCACAGCACAGTTTAACCTGTTTCTACGTCACTTTTTTAAAGCAGTTCTGAACGTGTCCACTCTCTGTTTCCTTCACTTTCATTCTATAAAACACGTGTTGACAAAAAAAGGTTGTCTTATCAGCAAGTGTTTTAAATCTGTAAAGAACAAAGTCCATACAGCTCCTCCTAGTGGCATAACTATGTGTGTGTGTGTGTGTGTGTGTGTGTGTGTGTGTGTGTGTGTGTGTGTGTGTGTGTGTGTGTGTGTGTCCCACCAGATGACAAAGGCATTACAAAGAAGCAATGATGAGACAACCACAGAAAGAACACAATCCAAGATTTCATGTAAAAAGATCAAGGTTTACAAAACTGAAACTGGAGGTTGTTATTATTAGATGAAAAAACAGTTTACAACATCTCTCATTTGATGTAGTCAGTTGGAGAAAAACTTTTTGTAATTAATGTCAAGGTTTATGAAGATTTGCTAAAAATCACAAATTTACACAAGACAGGGCATCCCACTTGTATTTTCTCTTCATGAATACTGATCATTACTAAGGAGGGATCATTTGCAAATTCTACAAAACACTGCTTTTCTGGAAAATAGTGCAGCCAAAATATTCAAGCTGTTTTAAGAGAATTACATATTTTGTATTCTTGCATGCTTTCTTTTTAAGCTGCTATTAAGGTAATGACATTTCTATGAAGCTAATATATGAATAATGCATGATCAAGTCTGTCAAAAAAAACAAAACATTTTTGGTTTAATGTCAGTAGCACAACAAACAAAGTGTAGAATTTGAGCATTTCAGAAGTTTGTCGACCGCTTTTGCTTTGATTATCTGAAAGATAAAAATAAACATTTGTTGCAATTAGTTGTTTTGACATTTAAATCTGAATGAATCAATTAATTTGAGTCAAGTTATGACTTGACCTGATGGTCTCAGACAGACAAACTCAGTATCCTCCTTTAAATCTATTTTTTTAACTCATATGTATCTCATGGCTTTTGTCGAACTACTCATTTGTTACTCAACTGTTTTCAATGACTTTATCTTGTTATCTTGTGCTATATAAATGTTACTGTTATCATTATTTACTAATAATTTGAACAAATGTTAAAAATGGTAACTTGTAGTAACAAACCCATAAATAATTATCACACAACTCTCTGCAGTTTTCAGACATCTGTGGCTTGTTTTACGTTTTTGGCCTGTGTACTGAGATCCAGTCACAATGAGAGCAGAATTATTACTTAATGAAATATTGAGTATCAAATGCCAAGACTTGTGATCAGATGTCCAATGAGACAATGTTGCTCTGTGTCTGCTAGTTGTGTAAGCAGCGGCTGTGTGTTGACCTGCTTGCCTTCTTTTGCCTTATTTTGGACAAAAAATGAATAATGCAACTTTGAACTATTTCTTAACAAATGCACATTTCAGTTAAATGAAGTTAAAGTGTGAAATGTACACAATTAATGAAAGAAAATTCTCACCTATAGCAGTGAAATTCTCTTTTTCACTTGTCATGTTGAGACTTCCCTCCTAGTTCGAGCATAGAAAAAAAACAACAAAAAACAACTTGACGATATCTGATATGTAAATAGAAGCTTATCAAAAACAACAAGAATAAACTTGTCAGATCAGTGATGCAATACGGTGTGAAAGTTTGCGGTTGGGACAGTACAGTACTAGTTGCTAAAATACGTTTTTGGCCTGTGTACTGAGATCCAGTCACAATGAGAGCAGAATTATTACTTAATGAAATATTGAGTATCAAATGCCAAGACTTGTGATCAGATGTCCAATGAGACAATGTTGCTCTGTGTCTGCTAGTTGTGTAAGCAGCGGCTGTGTGTTGACCTGCTTGCCTTCTTTTGCCTTATTTTGGACAAAAAATGAATAATGCAACTTTGAACTATTTCTTAACAAATGCACATTTCAGTTAAATGAAGTTAAAGTGTGAAATGTACACAATTAATGAAAGAAAATTCTCACCTATAGCAGTGAAATTCTCTTTTTCACTTGTCATGTTGAGACTTCCCTCCTAGTTCGAGCATAGAAAAAAAACAACAAAAAACAACTTGACGATATCTGATATGTAAATAGAAGCTTATCAAAAACAACAAGAATAAACTTGTCAGATCAGTGATGCAATGCGGTGTGAAAGTTTGCGGTTGGGACAGTACAGTACTAGTTGCTAAAATACGTTTTTGGCCTGTGTACTGAGATCCAGTCACAATGAGAGCAGAATTATTACTTAATGAAATATTGAGTATCAAATGCCAAGACTTGTGATCAGATGTCCAATGAGACAATGTTGCTCTGTGTCTGCTAGTTGTGTAAGCAGCGGCTGTGTGTTGACCTGCTTGCCTTCTTTTGCCTTATTTTGGACAAAAAATGAATAATGCAACTTTGAACTATTTCTTAACAAATGCACATTTCAGTTAAATGAAGTTAAAGTGTGAAATGTACACAATTAATGAAAGAAAATTCTCACCTATAGCAGTGAAATTCTCTTTTTCACTTGTCATGTTGAGACTTCCCTCCTAGTTCGAGCATAGAAAAAAAACAACAAAAAACAACTTGACGATATCTGATATGTAAATAGAAGCTTATCAAAAACAACAAGAATAAACTTGTCAGATCAGTGATGCAATGCGGTGTGAAAGTTTGCGGTTGGGACAGTACAGTACTAGTTGCTAAAATATCTGTGAAGTTAAAAACCCTAACACTGCCTCCTGCCTTGAGTAAGAATGGCCAACTGTCATTAAGTGTTTGATAGATCAAATTACTTATTGATCTTTCTGTAGCATCTCACTCCCCAAAATCGAAAGCCAATTTTTCTTACCTCCGAGACAGTCTGGAAAGCCGGTTCCACACGCTAAATGTGACCAAAAATTAAAACAATAATTTAAACAATATATAAATCGAATTCTCATAATACTGTGGAAGAATTTGAAATGCATATCAATGATGCAACACACATTGAAACTGATCAATAACATTTCTGTACTTACGTTCCTTCCTGACTTTGGAGCTCTGCAATGCGATTCCTTGAGCAGACAGAAAAAAAGTCTCTTTTATTGAGGAGCAGATACTCTATACAAACTTCACAGACTTTCATGTGTTAAAAATGAAACAGGAGATGAGAGGAGAGATGTTATTGCTGATCTGATGTGCTTTGTCTGTCAGTGAAATGAAATCACTCACTTGTATTTTTTCATCATGAAAATACAGAGGCCTGCGAAGATCACAGCAGTGCCGATCCCCACTACTGCAGGAATGATGATGTGGTTATAGTTTTCGGTACCTGCAAATAGATACAATTTATAAATGAGAAATTCATCCTTAATTGCAAAAAAAGAGCTGAGAAAACATCCAGTATGTGCCTTAAAATAATGGATATTCTAAACAATACAAGTAATGTTAGTATGAGATTATATGTTGATATTATGATGAGCTACATTGTAGCTGATATCAATGTCTTCAGTGTCATGCTTATTAAGCAAATTAGTGTCTGTTCAGGTAATAAATAGAAGCATTACTTTGTCATCATGGACCTATATTACCTTAAATATGACCCCTCCCAGTACTAAGTTTAAAAGGATCACATAACATTTCCTACTAAATAAATGAACAAATGGAATCTCACGTTTTACATAAAGTGTAAGTTGTTCAGTGGATGTTCTCCCTCCAAAAAATCCAGCAGTGCAGGTGATGTCTGTGTGGTCATCCTTCTCCTCAGTGATGAAAGTCAGAGTGGACTGAGCCTCCCAGGTACCTTGATGAATTTCTCTGTGAACCTCAAGGATCTCCTCTGCAGTGCCTCTACTCCATGTGAGTTGAGGTATATGGGAGGGGCAGGTATGGCGGACTAAACAGGTGATGGTGTAGGGATGACCTTGAACGGCTGTCTTTGGTGGAATCAGAGTTGGTTTTGGAGGTTCAGCTGTAAATGAAATAAAAGGACAAGTCAGAGATAAAGAAAGAGGCACATCGTTGTTACATAGAAAACTGGTATAGATTTAAGAATTGTTGGAAAGTTGGTGACATACTGATCATTTTAAAGTTGACACAATCCTCAACAAAGGAGAGCTTGTCAGTTTTGGATGTTTTAGTCCCTGTTGTTACTAATTCAACCCGAAAACAGTAAGGGCCATTGTCAACATCTCTAATTTCAGTCATTTCCAAGGTGCAGCTGCCCTGGCCCAAATTTCCCAACAACTTTGTGCGGCCACGGAAATTTTCCAAGATCTTTGTCTTGTCATCGTGATAGACGCATTGATCTCGGTCTGTTGAACGATGCCAGATCCCCCTGAGTCTGGAGCTGGGCAGCTCATCTTTAGCATGGGTAAATGAACAGGGTATCACGACACAGGATGTAACAAGGGCATCAAGGTTTTTGGCAACAGAGGCCTTCCACTCTCCAGTAAACACAGGGCTGCTAATAGCTGCAAGAGAGTAACAGAAGATGCAAAGATACAAATGACTTCTGGTAGTTTAACTGGGATGTATACAGGAAGGAGATTTGAAACAAAGGGACAACTAATTATCTTACCTGCCAAAAGCAGACAGAACATCATCATCTTTCTCTCGTTCTCCATACTTCTCTGACTTGTTACTGGTGTATTGTACTGTGGGATGTTAAAGTGACATTAAGTGACATAAAACAAAATATAACACATTAAAGGACTACATATGAGTTACAAGCTTGTTATAAAATTACACGTTAAACAACATGATACATAAACTATTTAAAATTCCTCATCAGAAGTATTTCCTTTTACATAATTGTATGAATTGTCTGCACTCTTTTCACTCTAACCAATCAGTCTCACATACTTTGAAGAAATAAATCTAATCAGCCAAACAAACAATGATAAATAAAATCCTGCAGTGAGCCCATATCCAAACTAAATATCCAGAATTGTTTAACTGAGAATACAAAAAAATGTACTGAAACAACATTTGTTTTATAATGTAGTGTCAGCAATATCTTACCTGATGAAGCTGCTGTCTGGGTGATCAGCTGTTTATGAACTAAAAACACTTCCTTCTGAATAATGGGATGTGGTGTGCTTTTCTAGATTCGACAAAGATACAAACTCTAAAGGCAATGGAAACAACTGCAAACTGAATTTCAAGAGTAATGTCTTTCTGTTTCTTTGTGCAGGAAGGACGAGGCAGTGTCAGTAGAGTTGATGGTGCAGAAATGAAGGTGTGGTCTCTTTTCTATGTGCATGACATCTAAGTTGTGGCATTGAGTTTATGAAGATATGACCTCTGGGGGCAAGAGAAAAAAGGCATGCAAAATTACAAATGTTTAAAAAACAATGCAAGTGATATTTACTCTCAGGGTGAGTAGATTTTTTTCAGGGTGAGTGGAATTATCTCAATGATGTCACTACAAAAACATAGATAAGGTAGCAGCTGGCTGGAGGGATATCACCAAGTTTCTGACTAAGTTGATGTTGGCTATATTGTCATTTCCAGTAAAGAAACATCTAAATATCGCAATATAATACTGTTCTGTTTAAAAAGTCCAAACTTATTGCAGCAAGTACTATGCATAAACGTTTTAAACTGAAACATTACAATTTGCCTCTACACATTGTGGGTATATATTGCCTAAAAATAAATGCAGATAAATGTTCTTAAGTTTGCTTGCAGTAAAGTGTAGTTCATTTCTTATTTTTTAATTACATATTGTTGTTTCCTCCTCTGATCACTGACATACTGCACCACCCAGGTTCAAAAACCCTGCTGCTGAAAAAAATCCTACAGGAAACACTGCTGATCTATACCTGTATCTGATTATAAACTTTGTGGTACTATATGTATTTTTTATGTTAAGAAAACAAATAGGAAACACATGTAAATGATGTATTTTGTCTGTTTTTGACGAGAACTTAAATGAGTTGTAAATAGTTCAACGCTATGAATTTGAAGTTTAACTTTGTTGGTTAAATGACACATCTGAACAACTCAGGGCTAAAATTAGTGCTTCTTTGTTTAGAAACTGTACCTGTGTAGTAGGAGAAAACTGCTACTATCTCCATATGGCAGGAAGACCAAGGATCTAGTCCCAGTTCACCCAACCCCACTCAACTTAGACCTTCTTTGTAATATGAGGTTAGGAAGAGTTGAACTTCAGTATTTTCAACATCACAGGGTTTACCTGTCAGGTTTGTGATGTAGTGTGTTACCTCTACATCTGTACTCTTATGTAGTAACACCTAACTGCTTCCTTATTCCCTTCCCTGACAGTTGCAGGCATAAATCGCCCCTATTCTGGAGAAATCACCTCTATGAAGTTTTCAATAAGAATTCCAAGTTTGAATGAAGCCAATATATATGCATTCTATTAAAGAAACAAAAAAAATAGTAAAATAAATGAATAATATAATTGTGACTAGCAGTTTCTTTGAAACAACAATAAATAAAACAAAATAAAGTCAAATCAGTGTTACACCTCCCAGTGTAACTCTCACGGGCAGGTTACAAATAATCTATTACCCCTAAGGCAGAATGGCACAACAGATCTGAATATATTCCTTGAATGTGAGGACTGCAAACCCCAGACAGAAAATGAAAATGAAACAACAACAAAAACAATAATCAATAGAGAAAAAAATCAATCAGCACATACACTTATACCCACTTTATTAGGAACATTAAGTAAAATTATCACCTTTCTGAGAAAAAACAAACAAAACTGTAAATGCATAAGCTTCATAAATATAGAATTTATGGCAAAAGACACAAGACAGTGCATCCTGTCATGGCTTGCTGCATAGTTTTCCTGGTATGGCCTTAACAACAAAAACGTGCATTTTGTCCTCAGGAATGCTGAACTTGTGTGATGATATAAGAAAGTAACATCATTACTAAAGAGGGATAATATGCAACTTCTATAAAACGCTGCTTTTCAGGAAAATAGTGCTGCTGAAACATTCAAGCTGTGTTAACAGAATCATATATTTTGTATTTGTGAATTCTGTTTTATTAAGCTGCTATTAAGGTAATGGTATTTCTCTGAAGCTGATATATGAATAATACAACAAAAATGGGCTTTTTGGTTTAATGTCAGTTGAAAAACAAAGAAACAAACTGTAGGATGCAGGTCGGGTTTGAGCATTTCAGAAGTTTGTCCACTGCCTTTGCTTTGATTATCTGAAAGAAGAAAAAACAAACACAACAAATGGTCTCAGACAGGCAAACTCAGTATCCTCCTTTAAATCTCTTTTTAACTCATTTTCATCTCATGGCTTTGATCTAACTTTAACTACTCACTCATGTAACTGTTTTCAATGACTTTATCTTGATTTTTACATTTTGGATTTTATTCATTTTAATTATTCATTTTTGTTTTCTACCGTAAATCACTTTTTAAAAATTCAGTTGTTAAAATGTGCTATTTAAATAAAGTTATTGTTATTTACTGTAATGTGAAAATGTTCAAAATGGTAACGTTTAGAAACAAACCCATAAAGAATTATCACACAACTCTCTGCAGTTCTCAGACATCTGTGGCCTGTTTTTACGTTTTTGGACTGTGTACTGAGATCCAGTCACGATGAGAGCAGAATTATTACATAATAAAATATTGAGTATTAAATGCCAAGACTTGTGATCAGATGTCCGATGAGACAATGTTGCTCTGTGTCTGCTAGTTGTGTAAGCAGCGGCTGTATGTTGACCAGTTTGACTTTGATTTCTTTGCCTTTTATGTTGGACAAAAAAATATGAATGCAACTTTGAACTATTTCTTTAAAAATGCACATTTCAGTTAAATGTGGTTAAAGTGTTGATTGTACATAATTAATGAAAGAAACTTCTCACCTATAGCAGTGAAATTCTGTTTTTCACTTGTCATGTTTAGACTCTCTTCCTGTTTCGAGCATAGAAAAAAGAGAACAAAAAACTATATCTGATGATATCTGATATGTAAATAGAAGCTTATCAAAACTAACATGAATAAACTTGTCAGATTAGTGATGCAATGCAGTGTGAAAGTTTGTAGTTGAAACAACACAATACTAGTTGCTAAAATATCTGTGAAGATAAAAACACCCCTAACACTGCCTCCTGCCTGGAGTGAGAGTGACCAACTGCCATTAACTGTAAAATAGATCAATTTACTTATTGTTTTTTTCTGTAGCAATCAACTCCCCAAAATCAAAAGCCAGTTTTGGTCACCTCCGAGGTGAGAAAGGCAACGGAAAGAACTGCAAACTGACTGAATTTCAAGAGCAATGTCTTTCTGTCTCTTTTTGCAGGGAGGAAGAGGCAGTGTCAGGAGAGTTGATTTTACAGAAATCAAGGATTGGTTGCTTTCCTGTTTGCATAAAATCTGAGTTGTGGCATTGAATTTATGAAGATATGATCAGAAATGAAAACAGAGACAGAAAAAATGCATGCAAAAATGGAGATTTTTAAAAACAATGCAAATTAAATTTACTCTCAGGATGAGTGGATTTCGACTCCTGTCCCAAAACCCTGCTAAGCAGTTTACACCGTGTCCTAATTGAATGCGATGTGAGTGAGCATTATCCATAAAATCAGTTTGCTTTGTTTTCTATTGGAGTGTCCTAACTGGCATGCAGCACTGCGCAGTGCAATGTGGTGCACCGTTATGAGCTGAACTTTTCTCAGACACAGCTCCGTTTCTAGGCTGTTTACTTCCTGACGCTTGCATTGAAACCATGTCACAGACATTGAGCAGGGTAATCAAGTGCAGCACAAGGATGTGGTTTGCTTTAAGAACATGTTACGTTCTGTTTGAATATGCATCGCTAGTGTGACAGATAGAGCTGTACCTGTGTATTAGGAGAACACTACTACTATCTCCACATGGCAGGAAGACCAAAGATCTAGTCCCAGTTCCCCTAACCCCACTCAACTCAGACCTACTCTGTAATTAGAGGTTAGGAAGAATTGAACTTCGGGATTTTCAGCATTACAGGGTTTACCTATCAGGTTTGTAATGTAGTGTGTTACCTCTACATCTGTACTCTTATGTAGTAACAACTAACTGCTTCCTTATTCCCTTCCCTGACAGTTGCAGGCATAAATCACCCCTATTCTGGAGATTTGATTTACTTTTATTTATTCATTTTTTTGTCAGATAAAAATGAAACAGGAAATGAGAGGAGAGATGTTATTGCTGATCTGATGTACTGTGTCTATCAGTGTATGTCAGTGAAATGAAATCACTCACTTGTATTTTTTCATCATGAAAATACAGAGGCCTGCGAAGATCACAGCGATGCCGATTCCCACTACTGCAGGAAGGTTGATGTGGTTATAGTTTTCTGGACCTGCAAATAGATAAAATTCATAAATAAGAAAGTCATCCTTAATTGCACAAAAAGAGCTGAGAAAACATCCAGTAAGTGCTTTAAAATAATGGATATTCGAAACAATACAAGTAATGTTAGTATGAGATTATATGTTGATATTATGATGAGCTACACTGAAGCTGATATCAATGTCTTCAGTGTCATGCTTATTAAGCAAATGAGTGACTGTTCATGTAATAAATAGAAGCATTACTTTGTCATCATGGACGTATATTACCTTCAATATGACCCCTCCCAGTACTAAGTTTAAAAGGATCACAAAACATTCCCTACTAAATAAATGAACAAATGGAATCTCACGTTTTACATGAAGCGTAAGTTTTTTCAGTGGATTTCCCCCCTCCAAAAAATCCAGCAGTGCAGGTGATGTCTGTGTGGTTATCCTTCTCCTCAGGGATGAACGTCAGATTGGATTGAGCCTCCCAGGTACCTTGATGAATTTCTCTGTGAACCTCAAGGATCTCCTTTGCAGTGCCTCTACTCCATGTGAGTTGAGGTATATGGGAGGGGCAGGTATGGCGGACTAAACAGGTGATGGTGTAAGGATGACCTTGAATGGCTGTCTTTGGTGGAATCAGAGTTGGTTTTGGGGGTTCAGCTATCAATGAAAAAAACTAAACAAGTCAGAGATAAAGAAAAGGGCACATTGTTGTAACATAGAAAATTGCTATAAATTCATGGATTGTTCGAAAGTTGGTGACATACTGATCATTTTAAAGTTGACACAACTGTCAACAAAGGAGAACTTGTCAGTTTTGGATGTTTCAGTCCCTGTTATCAATTCAACCCGAAAACAGTAAGGGCCATTGTCATGATCTTTAATTTCAATCATTTCCAAGGTGCAGTTACCCTGGCCCAAATTTCCCAATAACCTTGTGCGGCTGTGAAAGTTTTCCAAGATCGTCGTCTGATCCTCATGATAGATGCGTTGTTCTTTTTCTGTTGAACGATGCCAGATCCCCCTGAGTCTGGAGTGGGGCAGCTCATTTATAGCATGGGTAAATGAACAGGGTATCACGACACAGGATGTAACCAGGGCGTCAAGGTTTTTGGCAACAGAGGCCTTCCACTCTCCAGTAAACACAGGGCTGCTAATAGCTGAAAGAGAGTAACAGAAGATGCAAAGATACAAATGACTTCTGGGAGTTTAATTGGGATGTATACAGGAAGGAGATTTGAAACAAAGGGACAACTAATCATCTTACCTGCCAAAAGCAGACAGAACATCATCATCTTTCTCTCGTTCTCCATACTTCTCTGACTTGTTCCTGTTGTATTGTACTGTGGGATGTTTAAGTGACATTAAGTGACATAAACAAAATATGACATATTAAAGGACTACATATGAGTTACAAGCTTGTTATAAAATTACACATTAAACAACATGATACATAAACTATTTTATAGTATTTCCTTTTACGTAATTGTATGAATTGTCTGCACTCTTTTTTCATTCTTTCTAACCAATCAGTCTCAGCCAAACAAACAATGATAAATCCTGCAGTGAGCCCATATCCAAACCAAATATCCAGAATTGCTTAACTGAGAATACAAGAAAATGTACTGAACCAACATTTGTTGTATAATGTAGTGTCAGCAATATCTTACCTGATGAAGCTGCTGTATGGGTGATCAGCTGTTTACGAACTAAAAACACTTCCTTGCAAACTGAATTTCAAGAGAAATTACTTTCCTTTTCTTTGTGCAGGAAGGAAAGGATGTGTCAGTAGAGTTCATAGTACAGAAATCAAGGAGTGGTCTCTTTCCTCTTTTCCTGTGCGCATGAAATCAGAATTGTGACACTGAGTCCACGAAGATATGATTTCTGAGGACAACAGAAACATTTGATTCATTTAGTTAAAATGAGAAGTTATTTCGATGATACCTCCTCATGTCACTACAAAAACATAGATAAGATAGCGGCTGGCTTTTGGCTATATTATCATTTCCAGTAAAGAAACACTTAACTACTGGGCAGGCTATCGAAGGTGATGCTCTTGGAGGGGCTGGTGGTATAGTGGTTAATGGCACTGAAAAGGAGGGTAGGTGCTGGGGTGCAAAGGCATCATGATGGCCAGGATGAGGGCTAGGCAGTCTGCCACATCTTTGTTGGGGGCACAAGCCAAGGCGGGTGTGTAACCTGAAGCAATGACAATGTACCACTGTTTACTCTAGGTAATACACTGTTTCTGTTTCTAGCATCAGTTCTTTGTAGGGCAGGAAGTACTCCTCCTAACCTCAATTTTTAACATATTATATTACCCTTAAATGCAATGAAATAATGGTGAACCTTGCTCCTGACTACCAGGCGGGGAGTTCCGGTCCTCTGAAATGATGCCAACACGGAAGTAACTTAAAACTGCATTCTATCAAAAGGCCACCAGGGGGCAACTGTTTTGGTGTCAAAAGAACTTCCGTCTATATACAAGTCAATGGAGAATTCACCAACTTCTCACTTGATTTTAACCTCAGTAAACATTTTCAAATTGTGTTTATGATCTCAATTGCTAGTTTAAAGCCATCTTCAATGCAGTATGATGTTCATTTTTGAAATTTTGGCCTCCCTGACTTTATATTTGACAATAAAGCAGGGTATGCATTAGGGCGTGGCTACGTCGTGATTGACAGGTTGATTAGTTCGCCGGTTCAGGAGGGCGCCTCATGCCCCGCCTGACGCCCATATAAGTAGAATCCGTGTTTTTATTTTTCCCGGCATGCACCAGAAATTTTCAAGATGGCGCTGCCCAGATCCGAAACTATTGGCTTCAGAGCAGCACTCCACAAAACAATGGGTGACGTCACGGATGTTACGTCCATTTCTTATATACAGTCTATGCTGACTACTCAAGGCACTGCGCTTGACCTCTGCAAAATATAAAAACTGTTACTCATATAGTGGAATTAATCTGTTCAAATATTGTTTTTATTACAAAAACTGCAAATTACATTATAATAACATAAATCAACTGATTTACAACCAAAAAAGTTACTGCAGATGAACTGGTAGTGTATCATTACGCACTAGTGTCCATTGTGGTGGCTGAAGTGCAACTATGCCATCAAAATCCATGCATAAGAAAACAGCTTTTGAATAGCTGTCTACTGTAGTGACCACTATGCATGAAAGGGTTAAAACAAAACCAGGTGCCCATGATCAGTGGTAGTACCACACTTAATATTTCAGCCTTTATAAGTTCTGATTTACTTATGGGTTTTCAAATATTAAAATATTTGTCATTAAAAGTACATAACTAATATTAGATATCAGTGTGACGCACTCAAGCCAGTCAAGAAAGACCGCATCACTCACTATAAAGAGAAGACCACAACCATTCTTCTCAATGCTGGAGAAGTCGCCAATCCTTCAGAACCTGTTCGCTCTACAGCTGCCTTTAAGTCCAAGCCATATTGTCCCCATCGTGATAATAAGGAGCACTTCTTGAATAATTGTGACAACTTCAAGAAGCTGTCCACCAGTCAAGTTGTGAAATGGATCCAGGATGGTAAACGGTGCTGGAAGTGTGGGTGCAACCATGCTCCAGAGGCCTGTACTTTTAAGCGCCCCTGCAAGACATGTTAAGAGCAGCACCCCAACATTTTGCACGACACCGTCCAGCAGACCCGGTCCACCATCAACATGGTGACTACACCATCTGTTAAGGTCTACCTCAACCGGCCCAACCGGCCACAACAGGTGATGTTAAAGGTTGTTAAGGTCATACTAAGAAATGGCGACGAAGCGTTGGAGACCTATGCTGTCTTGGACGACGGCTCCGAACAAAGTATCGTTCTTCCTCAAGCTGTTCGGCACCTGAACCTTTCCGGGCAGCCAGAGACTCTCCATATACAGACAGACCAACAACATGTCGAACAGCTCCAGGGTAGCTCCGTCTCCTTTGACCTTTCTCTAATGTGTATGCCCTCCTTGAAGTTCCGTATCCACTAGGCCTTCACCGCAGAAGGCCTGAGCCTTACTGAACACTCCTACCCAGTGGCAGCACTACAGAAACGGTACAAACACCTCCGCGGCCTGCCCTTGCCGCCAGTCGACCATGCCCAGCCACTGCTTCTGATAGGTTCAGATATGCCACACCTCTTGGTCCCTGTACAGTCAGTACGCGCAGGCCCATCAGGTGGTCCTATCGGCATCTGTACACGACTAGGTTGGTCACTCCAGGGTCCTACCAGCTCAGCCCAGTCTACTCCTGCTTCACAGTGTCTCCGCATCTCCACTGTCTCTCCTGCCACCGAGATCTTCAGGAATGTTGAGCGCCTCTGGCAAGTCAACACTCTTCCTTACACTAGCAAGAAGGCAGTCACCCGCTCCAAGCAGGACCGGCAAGCCATGGCTCTGCTCCAATCATCCACCTCCAGGGTTGAGGTCAATGGAAT
The DNA here is from genome assembly GCF_963691925.1 of Scomber scombrus. Classification (NCBI taxonomy): domain Eukaryota; kingdom Metazoa; phylum Chordata; class Actinopteri; order Scombriformes; family Scombridae; genus Scomber; species Scomber scombrus. The sequence continues at coordinate 15,593,900 of NC_084976.1, read as the reverse complement.
CCTGCTCTGGCTAGCTAACACTACTCCACTTCATGCTCCGAAGGAAGCTGCGCTGCCCTGTCTTCGCAGTATGGAAAGAAGACTTGCCAAGGACCTGAGGAGCGCAGAGGTCTACTGAGAGAGATACAGAAATTGGAGAGGGCTGGTTATGTTGCCAAGGTGTCCACAGATGAAGCGGACCAGTCTGCAGAATCGTGGTACATTCCGCACCATAAGGTGAACCACAATGGGAAGGACAGGATTGTCTTTAACGTTTCATTTCAGTATCAAGGCCTGTCCCTGAAAGACCTGCTTCCTGGACCTGCTCTCGGGCCGACCCTGCTTGGTGTCCTCATCAGGTTCCGTCAACATGCTGTGGCAGTGAGTGGGGATATTAAGGGCATGTTCCACCAGATCCGCCTGAAACCCACTGACAGGCCAGTGCTACGCTTCATCTGGAGGAATATGGAGAGAGAGCAGGAGCTGAGTATTAATGAGTGGCAGGTGCTCCCATTTGGGACAACGTGTAGTCCCTGTTGCGCCATCTACGCCCTACAGCGACACATCCAGGACAGTGTAGAGTGCGATCCCACCTTGGCAGAGGTAGTTGAGCAGTCCCTTCAACGTGGTCAACTGTCTGCACAGCACCCACTCCACTGAGGAGGCCAAGCCCCTTGTTGACTACCTCCGCCATCACCTGCAGACTGGAAGTTTCGAAGTTCGTCAGTGGGCAAGCAATGTGCCCATGGTCACTGAGCACTTCCCGCCTGAGGCCCATTCAGAACGCAGTGAGCTGTGGCTCTCCAAGACCTTGATGAGCCTACCCTGGGCCTACGCTGGAACTACCTCAGTGACTCCTTGGGCTACAAACATCGCCCTGTGGAGACATCGACGCCCACCATGAGGAACCTTTACCGAGTACTTGCATGTCAGTACGATCCCCTTGGCTATATCATACCATTCATCACGAGGGCTAAGGTTCTCATCCAAGATCTGTGGAAGGAGGATATTGGCTGGGATGACCTAATTCGTTCCCAAGGTCTTCTTGACAGATGGCGGAAATGGGAACAGGAGATTCCTCACCTCGTCCACCTGGAGTTCCCTAGAGCCTATGCTCCATGGCACATGGACCCATCTACAGCCATCAGGGACCTCCACATCTTTTGTGATGCGTCAGAGCGAGCGTATGGCTCGGTTGTCTACATGCGGACCGTGGATGACCAGCAGCAAGTCCATGTTTCCTTTGTACTCACCCGGTCTTGGGTAGCTCCCAGGAAGAAACAATCAATGCCCTGCCTTGAGTTGAGCGCTGCCCTTACAGGTGCTCAGCTCGCTGATGTACTCCAAACTGAGCTCACGGTCCCTATCTAGTGGGTTGTCCTGTGGTCCGACTCCACCACTATGCTTTACTGGATTAAGTTGGAGTAAGGTCTTTGTGGGCACACGAGTCGCGGAGATCCAAAACCTGACTGAGCCTGAAAGCTGGAGGTACATTGCCTCTGCCACAAACCCGGCAGATGATATCACCCGAGGTTTGACACTGGAGGCGTTGGCACAAAAACATCGGTGGAGTCAATGTCCAGGATTCCTCTACTTACCTGAAGATCAGTGGCCTACTATGCCCTCTGTTGGTCCAGACTCTGATGATAGTGAGCTGAGGAAGTCCACCACAATCGGTAATGTGACCATCTCCACCGGTCCTCAGCTCCCTGCTGTTGAAGACTTTTCTTCATGGAAAGAGCTTGTCGAAGTAACAGCCAGGTCCCTTCACGGGGCGGCTGACTCCCAGACCACAGATGATAATTGTGATGCATCTGACTACCGGAATGGGGAGAAGGCCCTCCTCGTCCAAGCCCAGTTGGACTCATTCCCAGATGAGATCAAGGCTCTCAAGTCCAACCGGCCTCTTCCATCTGACAGTCGCTTGAGTTCTCTTGCTCCAGAGTATGATGAGGCTACAGGTCTCCTCAGAGTCGGCGGTCGACTTCGCAGAGCCGAGAATTTGGAGATAGACGCTATCCACCCAATCGTCTTGAACCCGCATCATCACCTGACGAAGCTGCTACTGGGTTCTGCGTGCAAGGGAAGCGATCCGGAAGCATCAGCACTCCTGTCGAGAATGTCAGCTGCGGCGAGCAAAGCCTGATGTACCTAAGATGGCTGACCTTCCGCCCTCACGCCTACGCCTGTACAAGCCTGCATTCTATTCTGCAGGAGTGGACAGCTTTGGCCCATTCCACATTAAGGAATGAGAAGAGAATGGGGATTCTATACAAGTGCATGACTATGCGCTGCGTTCACCCTGACCTCCTGGAGAGTTTGGACTCTGACGCCTTCCTCATGTCCCTGAGACGCTTCATCTCACGTCGTGGTACACCGTTTGAACTTTTCTGCGATAATGGCACCATTTTTGTTGGAGGAGATAATGAGCTGCAGGACGCCTTCGTCGAGATGGCACCGAAACTGAAGGACCAGTTGCCTAAGCAGAAGATTAGATTCTGCTTTAACCCACCAAGTGCACCTCATTTCGGTGGAACTTGGGAGAGGGAGATTAAGTCTGTGAAGACCGCCCTTAGGGTTATCCTGAAGGTTCAGACAGTATCTGAGACTGTCCTCCGCACGGTCCTCATCGAAGTTGAGGGCATCATAAATGCAAAGCCATTGGGCTCGGATGTTGCGGACCCATATCCCGTCACTCCAAATATCCTCATCATGGGATGCTGGGATTCGTCCCTACCACAAGCCGTCTATGACTCAAGTGACCTCCTTGGCAAACGTCGTTGGAGGCACAGTCAAGTGTTGGCTGACCATTTTTGGTCCACCTTCATTCGCCGCTACTTGCCAGGTCTGCAAGAGAGGCAGAAGTGGAGGAAGGATGGAAAGGAACTGTCAGTTGGCCAGGTAGTCCTCATTGTTGACCCACAACTTCCTCGGGCACTATGGCTTGGGAAGGTCACACAGACGTACCCTGGAGCTGATGGGCGCATCTGCACCGCGGTCGTGCAGGTGAAGGACAAGACCTACTTGCGTCCTGTGTCCCGACTGGTACAGCTCCCGAATCTCCCTGATACAGACGACCCCTAATGGGCTTTCCTGTTTATGTTCAAAAGGTCTAAGTAGACTTTTGGGGGCGGCTGTGTAGGAAAGCCTCAGTTAATTTTACTGAGTGTGTGCTATTACCGGCCCTTTAAGAGGTGCAGAAGTGTAGAGTCTGATCAGTCTGTCTGCTGAGAAGCTGTGTGGGTTTCTCCTATTTGGGGAATTGTGTGTACCTGACTAATGTGAGTATTTATGTTTAAACTGCTTTATTTAAGTACCACAGCTTAATGTAGATGTTAATCTGTATCTGCTGGAGTTTCAGTAACAGTAAATTAGTTACAGTGAATTTGCTACATTAGCTATGTAAGCTTGCATGTACTAGCTAGGCTAGACATGTGCTCCTCATTTTGCATTGTTTGTGCAATTGATATTTCTCCTTTGTTGATAATCTGGTTTATGATGTAAAGGAGATTTCTACTTAATTGAAATGCATTTTCATTTATATGCCTTGCATGTAACCCTAGTTTCATGTATGTTTTAATTTGGTAAATAATATATATTGTACTTTAAATTGTGTTTCACAGAACCACACTTTCTTCAATTAAAGCCACATAAACCTGAAGCTCTGCCTCGTGATTTTTTAATTGAAGTCACACTGCCGTAGTGTTCGCCTGCTTTATCCAGCGCATCTGTTGAGGCTCTAGACCTCTTTTATAAAATAAATAATAGGTTTGGAGAGTTAAATGATCAGTTTTGGAAGAGGACTGTTTCAGACATTGACAGTAACACAAAGAAATTCAGTGGTTAGTGTAAAGGCATCACAGATTTAATCCAAAAGTATACTCATATTGATGGCCCGATATCATTATACAAACTTTATTTTACTGACTTAACAATGATTGCTTTATTTATTTAGGAAAATGCTTTGATGAATTTAAAATAATCATATTTAGAGGTGCCCTGGACAAGGCTGCACAAAGAACATGCAGGCATGCAGGCACACTTATAAATTAAGTAATAATTAAGGATCAAAAAGAAAATGGAAAATTGTGAAGTCAAGGTACTATTAAAATATTCTAAATATTATCGTCCTTTATTTACGTTGTCCCTCTCTTCTGTGAAAAAAATAATTTCTTCAAATGTGTGATATATTTAAGATTGAAAGACAATACACCATAAAAAGACTTGTGTTCATTATTAAATAACTCATTTCTTTATTACTCATAAAATATACAGCAATCTCAGTACTGAAAGAATTCATTGGAGCTTTGAATTCACAGTCATAATTTCTATATACATGGTAGTTCATCCCTCTTCAAGAAAAAGAAGCAAAAATCTTTTCCATTCTACTGAAGCTAGCAAACGTATTGTACATATTTCCAGTTAAAAGGATTTTTCAACAGAGAAAACTGGGGGATTTTGACTTATGGTGATATTGAGTGGTTTCTTTTTTTAAGTTAAAGCAAGCAAAACCTGTCAACAAACATTGACTAATAAAAGAGCAAAAAATATCATTCAAACAGAAGAAAATCAAACGCTGTCCTATCATTGGTTTACAGTGTTTCTCCTCACAAAGCTGAGCCTTGGATACCTCAGTATTGGATCAGTGCTTCTTACAAATGTTTCATTACTTACCTAGTGTGCATCACTGTACTTTCACAGCTGCCTCTACAAACCCATATCTTCTCAGTAACTAATGAAGGCACAAAATGAACACATAAATAGGAACTGAAAGTACACAAATAATTTATTCTTGAAAGACTAAACCGCAATGGACAGGTCAATACACAAAGGTAAGGTTGATCAACTTAAAAATAACCCAGTACACATATCAAATATTTTTAAACTATTCAGGTCAGTAAATCTGATTTTTTTCCTAGAGGATAAGGAGTTGACATGAACATGGATATTTTAAAATTTTGATCTCAAAAAAATAAATGATTATCCCCCTTTATTAAGTACAGACTTGAAGTACAAGTGCATTCTGATGGATGTAGTGTGCGGATATCGACCTTCTCTAAGTTCTCACAAAAATGTCAAAAATGGAAAACGGTCTGCTTCCCCAAACTGAAAATTCTCAATCTCATTCACACAGTTAAAACTGGGTTAAAATGCATCCATGTCTTTTGGTCCGTGTTGGTTTAGCTTTCTGTGAAGTGCTACCATTCCTCTTCAGCATGTTATTGCTGTACAAAGGTTGCTGTCCACCCGACAAGTACAGTTTTTAGCACTCAAGAAGTCAGTGTTGGTAAAACAATAGTTACTGAGGTCCAGTATCAGCTGGAAGGACACCTGGTGCTGGATGAGGTTTGGGATGAGTGTGGGCCAGCCTGCTGCACCTCCTTCCTCTCTTACTCTCTTGTTGTAGTGGTGGGGCGGGAGTGTGGGGGACTCTTAAGGCTCCTGTGGGGGCTCATCTCTTCTTCTGCCCTCCCAAGCTGACGGTGGGTGATTTTTTTAAGACACAGGGTGTGTGATTTAACGCATTTCTCGCTTCCTCCTGTCCTTCAGTACGTCTCTGAATCTGAGTCGTTGAGCTCCTCGTCCTTGTAGAAGCCGTCGTGATGGCTGATATTGTTGAAGCTGCAGTAGGAGCTGTGCTCGCTGCGCAGTGTGGGCAGGCTTTCGAAGGTGACGCTCTTGGAGGGGCTGGTGGTGTAGTGGTTAATGGCACTGAAAGGGAGGGTAGGTGCCGGGGTGCAAGGGGACACAGGCATCATGGTGGCCAGGATGAGGGCTAGGCAGTCTGCCACATCTTTGTTGGGGGCACAAGCCAAGGCGGGTGTGTAACCTGAAGCAATGACAATGTAACACTGTTTACTCTGAAAAGTAATACACTGTTCCTGTTTCTAGCATCAGTTCTTTGTTGAGTGATACTCTAGTAATAACATTAACAAACCAGAGCTCAGTAACTGAATTTGGAGTCACTTTGTAACTGATGTTTGTGAAAGAGAAAAAGTACAACAACTAGTAAGTAGTAAGATTAAAAATCTTGTTGCACTTCAGATTTAGTATTTCACTGTTTTATAAACAAACTATATAATCTCTTTAAGCCAATAAGCCTGAGTTTCTTAAAAATCTATATTTGTATATATATATAAAACATAAGATTTAAGTTTGAAGAAAGTTAACAGGCAGCTGTCTTTAATATGAAATGACTTCAACTTGAAAATTGAGACACACAAACAGCTATTTGTAAGGGAATTTTTTTTATAAATTTCAGATCCTATGATATCCATGAATATGCATGTTTTGCACATAATAAGGTTTGGAAAAATATGGTATATAGTAAAAAAACATAAATCTTGAATTTACCGTTTTCATCGACTGCAAGTACACTGGCTCCCTTTGCAAGCAGCTCTTGCACCACCACAGTAAGACCGTTTCTTGCAGCCACATGTAGAGGCCTTAAAAAGAGAAATCAAACATGGATGTGCTGACAGGCAAGTCAAAATTTGTATCTCTGCATTAATAATTCAAATCCCCACCATCCCCTCTCCTCCATTCTATGCCATGAACACTGCAAGAGAAGAAAAGTAATACAAGTGATACATACGTCTGTAAGGCGGCGTTAGTGGCATTAATGAGATTTCTGTCTGCAATCTTCTCCAATATCAACAAGGCACTGGTTTCATGTCCCTGTGGAAAACAAGTGCAGTATGATGAGTATCAAAAACAAGCGAATAGCCTTAAAATGTACAGTAAATACACACTTAATATTTTAACATATACTTGCAACAGCATACTATATATCAGCTGCTGTACAATGAAGCAGTGCCACCTAATGGTCATACACACCTTACTGCAGGCGAGATGAAGTGCAGTGTTCTTCACTGCATCCTGCAGAGTGAGATCAGCTTTCGCACTGCTCACCAGCAGCTCTAATAGTGAAAATGAGGAGGTAAAACATAAAAAAACAAAACAAATGAAAGTTAATGCCATTTGACACTGATTATCGCATCAATCAGTCAGTGATATTTTCCAGCATGCTGGTTTAATCAGAGAAGCATTCATACCGACAGCGTTGGTCTGGCCATTCTCAGCAGCCATCATGAGTGGGGTCTTCCCTGCAGCATCGACACTGTTGACCTGAGCATTGTGGCTGAGCAGCAGCTGGAGACACTCTACATGGTCAGTGAAGGCTGCTGCATGCAGGGGGGTCCTGCACAAATGACACAAGAACAAGATTTATTTTTAAGTGTCCCACATGACATGAACCTCACAGTGTCAAGGCTAAAATTAATGTAGCATTTGTTCTTATATGAATGTATATACCTGTTTTTACTGTCTTTGGCATTGACAATGGCAGGGCCTAGAGTGTCTATTAGCATCTCAGCAGCACCTTCATTGTCATGAATCCTAGAGAACAGAAATGAGCACAGTTAATTAATCTGTTACAGGCTGTGTCCTCACATGCAGTGATCCAAACGGGGAACAACACAAGATCTTACACAGCACAGTGGAGGGGGCTGAATGAATTGCCTTCGGCCTTGTGAAAAACCTCTTGTTCCAGCAAAACCTCCACACATGTATCGTGACCTGCAAAAGAAAAGCATCAGCCAGTGCTCACAATCAGGGCTTAATGAACATTTTCCCTTATCAGCATGTGTTTAAATTGAAACAATGAGTGCATACAGAAACATACAAGCATGAAACATGAAATATAGTTAAACATGCTTCTTTTTACACTTGCACAAGTGCTCCTTTTACTTTCTTAGCAGCATGCTTATATATACTGTAAACTCATTCACTACTAAACATCAGATGTACATTTCCACAACTATAATGACTGGTTTTTAAGAGGTTTCCAAACTCTCTTCTCTGTACCATTGTAGCAGGCCCAGTGCAGTGGGGTGTAGCCTTGGTTGTCTGTTAAGACAGGAAGTGTTTCCACTGATTGGGCAGCATGCAGCAGGCCTCCCAGTACCCCAATGTGTCCACATGCTGCTGCCAGGTGGACCGGTGTGCGCCCTTTACAGTCCCGCACCAGGAAGTTGGCGCTGTGCTGAAGCAAGGCCTCCACACATTCCTCATGACCAGTCACAGCCTGAGACCAAAACAAGAAAAAGACGAGTGTTATGACTGATAACTGATCAACCCTGACAAATGACAGATTTCAGCTGACTATGCAAGGGATTTTTATTTATTTCACATAAAGAGGAGGGAAGTTTGTGTTTATGGGGCTTGTAAAAATAAAACAACAATTCAATAACTATATTTACAACACTGCAACTCCTCTAACCTAAGAACAATTACAGAAATATATGTAATATATGTAGGTGGAAGTGAAAATACTGTTTAGTTTAGTAGGAAAAAACTAGCTAAACAAAACTACTGCATTACACAAAAACTATGCAAGCTATGGTTTGAATATATTTGGCACTGGTGCTGAAATCTGAGTGTAAGGTACGGTACCAATATAGAGAATGTAATATCCAATTCCATATAAAGTGTATGTCAGTGTATGCAAAAGTGGTGCACTCACTCCTCTATGCAGGGCCGTCCTGCCCCACTTGTCTTTGGCTTCTACACTGGCTCCCTTATTAAGCAGAGAATACACACAATCTGTGTGTCCACTCAGGACTGACAGCATCAGAGGGGTTCTGAAAGAGAACAGACATAATCAATTTACAACTTATGAATACATAGCAAAATTTTAAAAACAAACACAAAAATATACTTACTGTCCATTCCCATCTTGAATGTCAACTGCACTTTGAAGATCAGCATTTCCAATAAGCAAACGCAAACATTCTGAGTGACCGTTGGTAGCTGCAGGGAATTAATAAAGATCATTAGCATGACTGCATCACTTTGTGAGTTCACAAATCCAAATGCATAAAAGCAACTCCAGGTCCTTACCTGCAGCATGGATGGGGGTTCGCTTCAAGGTGAAGTCTTTGACCAGGATGGAGGCTCCCTGGTTGATTAGGACATCCACACACTCCACGTGGCCCTTAAATGCAGCCAGGTCTAGAGGTGTGCGCCCTTGACTGTTTCTCACATCCAGATCCAGCAGAGACTGCACCAGAACCTCCATAGCTTGGTGGTGACCATGGTATGCCTGAAAAAATAATTCATTGTGAATCAATGACCATAAATAAGATAAGACTAAGAAAACTAACATGTATTCCTCTCATGCAATTGGATAAAAAGTGTTACTCACAGCAAGGTGCAGGGGGCTGACGGGGGCTCTGATATCAGAGTCATTCAGGATGTCTGTCCCTGAGGTTTCCATTAGCTGAACAAACCAGGTAAACATGTTAGAACCTACTTCACATATAGTTTCTTACTTGGCCTTAATGCACTACACATATAGGCATTGTAGTTTACTCTAGCCACATAAAAAAAGTACAAAATCCACTCACCACATCTAGAGGGGTTTCACTAGCAATCTAAAAAAAATTAGAAAAATATCAGCTATGGATTTCACATCATTATAATAAACCTTTACAGAAATAAAAAGATGATGGAAGTCATATGGCAAGCACTCTGGCAAGTGAAGTTCTCACCAGCTCCAGACAGAGGCGATGTCCATATGCGGAGGCGTAGTGCACAGCATTGTAGCCCTGATTGTCCCGGATCCCTGGATTTGCATCATTTCGCAGTAAATATTCCAGGCACCTGTAGACACAACAAAGAGGCTGTAGTCAAGGAAACAACATCGCTCAACTGTTACTTAGCATAACCAATAATGTAAGTGAGCTTTTATATCATGAACACCCTCGAGCATCACCCGCCTCCCACATAGCAACCACCTAAAACAGAATGTTTAAAGTATTACTGACTTTCCGTCTGTGTCAGAGGCAGCGGCGTAGTGGAGAGGAGTGCATCCCCGCTCGTCTAGGTCGTTGACACTGGCCCCAGAGCCCACCAGAGCAAACAGGCACTGGTAGTTACAGTTGGCAGCAGCGTAGTGCAGAGGGGTCCTGGAAAAGCACACACATGGCTCAGTTCACTGTTTAAACTGGACTGGACTTTTAGAGCACAGTCGATCCAAATCCGCCATTAAATCCTACAAACCTGCCAAAGCTGTCCTTTCTGTTAAAGTCTGCCCCCGTGTTGAGAAGGAGATTGAGACATTCCAGGTTTCTGAGAAGATTTAAAAGAAGATGGAGTGATGAATATAATTCTTACTGCTAAAAGCCATTAATTATCTGAGCACTTTTAATTAAATATAATAAATTAATATTCAGCTGTCCGAAACTCACCCGCCAGCAGCTGCAGCATGTAAACATGTCCTACCAAAATCATCAGGTGTATCTATATCAAAGCCTGCATCGGAGTAAAGGATTATGAGCATATTACATCACTCATTACTTAATAATTACATACTGTAAATAAGCTAGTGCAGTTAACCAACCTGACAAAAGTTTTGCCTTATTTCATTGTTATAGAGTTGCTCACCTGAAGACAGGAGCTTTCTGCAACAGTCTGAGAATCCACTGAGAGCAGCCAGATGCAGTGGGAACATACCGTGGACCCCTCGTCTGAAAAAAGACACGTCATGTTGATTTGGCTCATGTCGCCAAAATACTGACACCTGTGTGTCTACTGAAACCCATTCTAATTAGTGGCTAGCCGCTCCCTTTTTGTTTATAAGTACAGCTGCATCCGTTAGTCAGTAAGCAGAAAATCAATCTGCAACTATTTTGATAATAATATTTGCTGATTGCATTTTCATTATTTTCTGAAATTTTATAGACAAAACGATTAACTGAGAAAATAATTGGCAGATCATTAACGAAAATATTCGTCAGTTGCAGCCTTATTTTAATGTCAATGGATTTTCTTTTTTAGAGGAGTTTTTCCTTACCTGAGTCATCACATTAAAGACAACGCTGTATTCAACGCCCATTTAAGTCAAATTTATGATTTTGGGTTTCATAAATAAAACTGACTTGACTCAACAAAAGAATCTTCTTTATCAGTTACTTGACAGTCAATACAGTCTGCTCTTGATGGATCTAAACATGCAGCTCTACCACAATAATTGTTTAATGTGTTGAAACATTTGCTAAAAGGCAAAACCGGTTCACTCACTTAGCCGTGTCAGCTCTGTTGGTAATGAGGGTGTTGATGAGGAGCTCGTGTCCGTATCGAGCCGCGATGTGCAGTGGTGTATTTCCGTTCTTATCTTCACAGTCAATCTCAGCACCTTCAAGGGAGAAAAAACAAACAAAGCAAGCACTTAGACTGATTAACAATGACAAGCCGTTTTAGTTTTACTGTCCGGTGTGAGACAAAACATCCATGAGGCCACATTTTTAGAGGAGCTCACCATTCTCAATGATTGCTTGAGACCTTGAAAACCTGCCGTGGATCGCTGTCATGTGGAGGGGCGTCTTACCATCTTTACTCTGGAGAAATACAGAGGCATGATGGTATAATTTTGGAGGTTATTATTCCGGCTTTCAGCTATAAAAGTTGCATGGTTTAAACAAATTATAACAATAATTTCTCTCTTAACCACAAATATTCAGTCTGTCATATCCAGCTGTGGCTGGAAAGGAGTGACAATTATTGAGTAACAACCTTCCCAGATCAAGTTGAGCAATCTTTTCCCAAGTAATCAGTATTTAAATAGCCAGATGCAACACTCAGGTTCCTACTCACCTTAATGTTGACGTCTGCCCCGTTGCACACTAGAAGCTCAAGACAGAGTGCACCGTGGCGAGAGGCGGCGGTAAAATGGAGAGGTGCGAAGCCCTTCTCGTTCACCTGGTTGACGTTGGCCCCGCAATCTATGAGCTCGTTCACCACCACGTCCTGCCCATTGTAACAGGCCACATGGAGGGGTGTGTTGCCGTACGCGTTGGGCTCATTGATCTGAACAGCGAGATGAACAGCATGTAGTCATGTACTTTGTATGCACTATTATAAGAACTGTTTCTAAACTCTTCAAATCCAAAACATATTAAAAAAAACCCCATGAGGATATGTTGTTGAGGTGTTACTGTGTTTCTTTTCTTTCATGGTAAGAGGAAAAGATCTCGCTGTGTCTGCAATGTAATGACAGTACAACTGTGGGTGGAACTCACATCCACCCCCAAGTCCAGGAGGTATTTGACAACACTAATCATTCCACTGGAGGCTGCTGCATGTAGCGGTGTGTACGATTTCTTATCTTTGCAGGCCACCTCGGCTCCATGAGATGCCAGCAGCTTCACCACTTCTATGTGCCCTGAGGACAGAAAAAGAAAGATCGAATTACATGAACATCTCATCAAAATATCATCAAGTATTTAATTTGGTCATACATAAATGCACAAAAGACTGGGTTTTAAAGCTTATCAGTACATGCTACATAACCACATTTATATTTCCAAAGTTGATTCATGTTTTTAATATTTCTAAAAGCTGACCATACTGTCTGGTATAATTCAGTGAAAGATGTATTTAGCTCATATTTGTCAATCTCTTAAAAAGAATCGTTTTGAAACTGACAGTATTGCTTTTTCAACCCAGTCTTGGAGACTTGCATTGAACAAGATTAGAGAAACTCTCATAGTGACAAGGAAAATTGATAACATGATGGAAAGTCTCTGTGGTTGATTTATTACCCATGTAGGCTGCCCAGTGGATTGCACGGCGGTCCTTCTTGTCAAAGGCATTGATGTTGGCTCCTCTGGAGAGTAAGAGCCTCACCATCTAACAGCAGCAACAGAGGGAGAAAAAAGGCAATCAAAAATGACTTCGAGGACAGATGTAAACTGAACACTACTCTTTCTACGGTGATGCCTTTCACTGCCAGTGTGGCAGCTCATATAACCACTGTGTATACATGGTTTTGTGATGTCTGATCCTCTGGTCTCCACCACAAACAGGGATACAGATTATTTTGATTCAATCTAATCTCATGATTTAGATGAGCTTCATGAAGCCAAAAGTAAATTCTCTTTTAAATTACTCACCAAATTTAGTTTGAAAAACAGTTTGGCATATTTTTGATTACAGTATGTTGATTACAGGTCAACAATTTTCCAGTTCCAGTGTGCCATTACTGTATAGGCAATTTCATCAAGGCTACAAATGTGTGCCCCTACCTCAGTATTTAGTGCATGTTTTACTAAAAGATTGCTGCTTTACCACAAGTTTGGATGAACTTGATTTACAGTCAAGCTTGATTAGACAAAGCATAAATGACACGCAAATATATGACATATAAACCAGACACGTTTGCATGTAAGCATATGACTGGACAAGCACTGACACTGGCCACAAATGATGACTGACAGCCTTCAGTGTTATCTGTTTATTTTCTAAACAAGCCCAGACTGGTTCTTCGGAAAGCAGCTTTGTTTGTTGAGGTGCAGCTTCTTCAGCTTAGAGCTGGATTTGTGCAACTGACTCCCAGATCAAAATGGCTGATTATTTTCACCTAACCAAAAATTTACTTTACACTAATACAACAGCACTAAAAAATGTTAAACCACTGCCAAAGACAGGCAACCAATGCTAAAAGAAAGAGGAACAGCTGATTATATAACAATACATGATTTGCTGTGGTTATGTCAGAAGTGCTTCATGGGATGTTGATGGTTTAACCTCACATTTCTTTAAGGGGCAAAAAAATAACCATTGTTCAGTTCTGTGTTGAAATGTTACATACAATGCCCATTGTGTTTACACATTTATGAGGCAAGCAGAAACACTTCCTGTCAGTAAGCAGAGATGATCAGGAGCTCATGGTTACAGCCTTATGAACACAACCAACATCAAGCCTGGCTAGTCTGATCATCCAATAAAATCTTCGTGCATTTGGTACATACTCTCTAGAGAGGAGAATGAAAGACACGACAGACTGAACAGCTTACATTTTTTTTCTTAAGGCAGCTGATATTCAAATGTGCTGCCATTATTATCTATTAAGCTACAACAATATCAATACCAAACACTTTGACTGGAGCTCACAGCTGAACCAAACCTAAGCCTAATATTACCTCCAGGTGACCGCTGAAGGCTGCATGGTGCAGCGCGGTCCTGCCTGCTCGATCTGACACATTCACATTGCTGAGCAGTGGGACGAGGGCTTCAGCGCAGCGGACAGCCTTATTGGCTGCAGCAATGTGAAGCGGTGTCTGCCAGTTCTTGTCTCGGGCGTTTACATCTGCAGAGTGTTTCAGCAATACTTGGACAGCCTCCTGTAAGAAGACATGACACGTATATGTTTTGAATTTGACATTGCTTAGAAAATGTGAAACGGTGTGTGTTTGATAATCACAGGGACATTCACATACCTCACTGCAGGAGGCCACAGCCCGGTGCAGAGGAGTGAGCCACTTGTTATCTTTGGCATTTACTCTGGCACCTACAAGTGAGAGGACAAAGGCTGTCAGACTATTTAAGGTCATACATTTTCTTGACATCTGGTGCAACATTTTTAACAATGAATTCAACCTATTGGACAGCTATAGAAAACTGTTCTCCAAACTATATCTGTATAAACATAAGTCAGGAACAGACTGGAAGGGGTGCATATATAGGTTTGTGCCAATATTGAATGCAGCTGCACCATCTGGTGACATGAGCATAAAAACATTCTGCTGAGTTTCACATTTGCAAAAATGTCATTATCTTTGAAAATGGGTTAAAACTGGCAATGACTCTCTAATGTTTTCAATTATGCAGAAATGAGAAATCAGTGTGTCAATATATCAGAAGAAAGGTGTTGAATTTAAATTAAGTGAATGCAAAAGACATGAAGACCTGCATAATTTGACTAAATGATCTGACCACATCAGTCATTAGATAAATATCTCTGTAACACTTAAACAAGCTGTAATGGTGACACATATTACATAACTTTTGCTCTTTCCTGTGAAATTAACAGCTAACAGAACGCTTACAAGATTCTCTCCCAATGCATCAAACACTCATCATTTCTATATTATTACATTACAGTGACACTGGTTTCCTAAACCACTCTGCTTTCAAGTTGAGCTTTCAGATAGACAGTAAAATGTCTGATATGTAACTACATTCATTGGTTTGTATTTGCCTCCAACAGTATCTTTACTTAAATTCTCTTCCAAAGGAAATACATACCCGATAGAATCAGCAGCTCTATAATTTCTGCATCTCCGAGATAGGCAGCAGCATGCAGTGGAGTTCGCTTCTCATTGTCCTGTAATGAGTGAACAGAAGGACAAATGTGATTAAAAGCAAACAAAATACTTCATACTTCTATTTTAACCTTGTATGCCACCTCTGCTTTATACAGGCCAATATAACCCTGATCTGTAGTGACATTAAACACTTTACTTTTTACTATTTGTGGCAGTATCACACCAGAGGGGAGAAATAACTATTGGATATTAACAACCCTACAGTCCATGGCAAGAAGTGGATTAAACTCAAATTCAGTCACCTGAAAAGCTTTCTGGGGAAACACAAGCAAGTACAAACCAGCCTTATTTTGAAACAAACACACCCACCAAAGCAGTAATGTTGAGGAATGCAATAAAATAAGCAGAGCCAAAGCATGCAGTGGGAACTGTAAAAACCCAACCATGTGCTGTTTTGTACTCAGCGACTGTTGAGAGAGTTGTATGAAGCTTTTCAAGGACAACTATGCATTGGAGGTTTTAAAATATGACAGAATAATATGAGGAAACAGATGTGGAGATTGGTGACAGTCTTTTGGGATTACCTGTGCGTTCACATCCTCTTTTTTGAATATGAGTGAGCGTACTTCATCGGGATCCACATTGAAAATAGCTTTCAGCAAAGCAGGCTGTAAAAGAAAGAGAGAGTGTGTCAATATCAACTGACATACAACACGCAGAGGTGCATAATAGTTACAGAGAGCAGCGACCCAGGAGTGAAAACTTTGTAAAACTTGAGAGGCCGAGTTTGCGAAAACAGTATTCATTCAGACCTTGGCGATTTGAGTGACTTCAGGATCCTCGTCCTCAAGAACCACAATGCACACGCGACTCATTTGCTCAACGATCGCAATGTCAACCCAATCATGTTTATGCTAATAAAAAAAGAAGTCCCTACATATTCTGGGTTAAAAACAGTGAGAAGAATAACAGGGAGCAGGCTGCTACACACGTTGTAGAAAGAAATGGTGACAAATATCAGACGATGTTGGAGGACTTTGTTTACAGTCTGTTGACAGGCCAGAAAACTGTATCCATCCCATGGTACTGATAGAAATATCACAATCTTTGGACGAATATGAGTCCGGTCACGTGCTCCAAAGGACTGATGCCAATTTTGTTGAGGTTTTTAAAATACTGTCCATCTTCACATTTAATCCAGATACAATTCATGCTTCGTCTGTTTACATCTTGAAATATTCAATAGAGACAGACGAAAAATAAAAAAAAACAAAACAAAACCACAGCTGATTTTCCTTCAGAACATCCAACATGACAGGTTGGATGAGAAGTAGCGCAAAGACGAGGAAACTCAAACAATGTCTTCAAAGCAAAACAAAGTAAAACAACTAAACAATTGTTGAAATTCTTCACGAAGACTGACTCATGGATCTTGCTTCCTGCCCTGGCTTCTTAAAAAGTAGTTTAGTTGGCTCCGCCCTCAGGGGTGTACACACACAGAAGGAACAATATTATTGTGCTACATGTACATGACTGCCAGTTATGCAATAAAGACAAAATATATCATGAAATGGTTCTTAATACATAATGATGAACATAAAAATAAATAAATAAATAGAATAAATAAAGGGTGCATTTTGAGAAACAGATGAACATATCAGAGCAACAATTATGTTTTTGAGACATGTTACTGAAATCACATTAAAGATTTAATAGACTACTTAATCATGTGCTCGTAGCTTAAGTTATTCATATTGACACTGTTGCAGAATCTTGCCAACACTTCCTGTAAGACAAGACTCTCAAACAACACGTGCAGTGTCTCTGAATAGTGTGTTGGAACTGGAGACCAAAACTGCTCCAGCACAGCAGACTTAAAACTTGACCAAACGCCTACAACATCTAGTCCATCTAGCTGCCTACATGAGTCACTTGTTGGTAGAAGGTAAATATTACATGAAAACACAAAAGGATTGTATCCCAAAGTGAGTCAATCTGAAGTTACTGTTTCATCTTTTGAAGCAGGGCGGCCTGGTTCTCTACTAAGTACTGAGCTTGCTGTAGATCGTCAACACTTTTGTTTGTTTCATTACAAAACACGTACTGTCAACTTCATAGTGACATTTTGTGCCGTTAAGCTTTGTTACATTCACACGAGTCATCAAATTCTTCTGGAAACTGCTGAAGTCAAAGCCGCCACCGTCAGTCACTGACAGTATAAGTTAAGTGTGTGCTAATGAAGCCTCATGTTAAGCCAGATCAACACTGCAGCTCTCATCTATCTGATCCATCATAACACCAGCAGAGAGTCTCTGATCAGGCTGTTTTCCACTGCCTGTGGGAGGAGACTGGCATGGATGGGGAGAACAGTGAGGGCAGGGGATCCCATCCAGAGGCTGCAACTGGTTACCCATGAAAGATCCAGATGGAACATTCCTGGCTTTCACAAAAACTTAACTCTTCCCTGACTTTAGTCAAGTTTCTTAATAAACAAATGAAGCTGTGTCCACTAATGACAGCTGAGAAATTTGGCGATACTCTAATGTTGTGCATCAGGTGAGATATAACTCGTGCTTCCATTATACATGAACAGTCATAAGCTTTGAATAAGCAACGTGCACCTGTGTATCTGAAACAAAACATGTATGTAGAGCACAGATATTTGTTCATTAAGACTTCATCCCTCATTGAACCCACCTGGCTGCTCAGCTAGCTAATTAGCTAATGACCCATGTAGATTATAGGAGATGTACAAAAGACATCTAGTTTATGTGGCATAGTTTGAGCCACATACTGAACCATATCAACTAGCCTGTGTCTGGCTCCTACTAGTCCTTGAGTCCTGCTTCCCGATAGGTTTAAACAGCTTACAACCACATTAATATCCGTTACCATTCACGTGGTACTTTGTCAAGCATTAAGAAAGTTTAGTATGGAGAACTTTATCAACTTTTTCACTGTATGTCCTATGTACATTAAACTCAACTTTTCTTCCACAAGGCCTGAAACAAATCAAAAAGTCAAATATTATAATGGCTGAAATAAATACAAACTGAAATAAAAAATATATTGTGATCAATTTGCCACAAAGAATAATACTGCCGTTTCAACAACCGTTCAAGGTGTACATGGCGCCATGGGTACGATTATTACCCTTTGAAGCATGCTGGAAACAAACAGGACATGATAAGCTATGCCCTTGTACACATTTGAGCCACATGACACATTTCAGTGGATGGCTCAATAAGTATTCAGGCTAAGCAAGAATTACCATTAACAGCTAGTATCTTTAGTCTTTTTTTCAAAGGCAAGAGACAATTCACTCATTCTGTAATGCCCATGAATATCTGCAGGGCACAATGGAGGTTCGAATGACTGGGAATAAATTCAGGGTAACAAGTAGGCACTTGTGCTTCTTACACTGTGTCATTTTGACGATTTCTGAAAAGGAAGGACAAATCCACATGTAGTTTTCAGTTTTGCAGCCCTGCACGACTGATGTAGGAGATTTTCTATGCTTCTCTAGCTGCACGACTGTGCACCTCCTCTCCTCATACAAGCCAGCCTAGTTAATACCATCACCATGGAGACGGCTCTTTGGCAACTCCACCAGCTCACAGGAGCCCAGGCACACGATCATTCAAGCACACACACAATGAAAGACACATGCAAATATGTTACAAGAATAGCAGGCATGTGCAAAACACGTAGTCCTTAAATGATAACAGGAAGCTATTCTTGTTTTCACAAGTAGACGGCAAGTGTTTAATACAGCTAGATAACACACGTCTAATCCTGTCACATCGCCAGTCACCTCATATATTTATTATAACCATTACACAGCTGTTAAACTACATGTATTCCATTCATATGATAGATATAAATAAAATTAGATGAACAACTTTGTTGACTGTGTTTAACAGACACAGTTTAATTACGGGGAGTTTTTACAAGGGGAAAAACACTAAAAGATTATATCGAGGACTTAACATCTTTAATTTTGTTATAAACATGTGTGAAAAATAAACAGAATATTACTAAAAATGAACAGGGCTTGTGATAGAGCCTCACTGTCACAACACAGCGGTGCCATTCATTAAACATGTAGTTAGGTGAATTGGTGCGTACAAACTACATCACTACTAATGTGTTTACATGTAATCAAAGATTACAGCCATAACAAAACCTGCCCAGCTGAGGAAGCTCACATAATATATGTCACAGTTGTCAAGAGTAACATCACAGTCAACAGATCGCTAGGGTTGTTTTGGTAATCACCGCACATTACATTACAGAGATTTAGTGGCTATTATTAAATCACCCGATCACTTTGTAGCGACTACTCAAGCCAAGTTTTGTACTGTTTGGTCACAATACTTTAAATAGTCACTTCCCCGACTGATCTGACTGAGCTGCATTTCTCGCAGGCTCTGGATAATTGCTGGAAGATAAACAGCAACATTAGCTGGTTACCACTCAACAACCCGCTTTGAGCATGTGTCTCATTGTAAAAAAAAAAAAAAAAAACCCTAAGAAAACGGACTCTGAATTTGCCTCGCCAAACGAGTATTATATCTAACTTGCACTTCATATTGCCACAATTCAATATCGACATTCTCGCTTTAAGTAAACGCTTCCGTTTCAGAGAATAGTGTTAGCTAGCTGGAGAGACTCAGCATTACGTTGAAATTGGGGGCAGCTAGCTCACGTTAGTCAGCCAACATTAGCTTGAACCGGGGTTCCCTTTTTGACACAACGATCACTTACCTGGTCTCGGATTTTGAGAACCACCATATTTCTAGTTTAGCTGTTCTCATGCAGATTCATGAAAGGGATATGTGTCTTTCTCCTTCCCGAACAGCTCTCCCGTGGGTCTACTGGAGGCCTAGCGTGTTCGCTAGCTTAGCAATCTTGCTAGCTCCCCTAACCTGATGGCATGAAAGTAAAGGAGTAGCGGAAACTCCATAACATTGCCGCCACCATACTCCACCTCCAAAAAAGAAGCAATTCAATTGGCCAAGTGCGGTCTACGTGCCAGTAAGGAAGCTATTGGTTGGTTGTTGCTAACAGCGGCCGTGAGACGCTTTGTGATGAATATTACGTTGCGTACATATACGTATAGATACACGCACGCACGGATGCACGCACGGATACACACACACACACACACACACACACACACACACACACACACACACACACACACATACACACACACACACACACACACACACACATGTATTTATGCTGTTTTATTTTGGTTTATTGATATGCTGCTGGTTTATTTTGTTTAATGTTTTCAAATGATTTATCTTCCATGGAATTGGCGGAAATTCTGTAATATTTTAGCTTGAATAAATGTATCGAGTTATAGGCTCGACTTTGTAGTGAATTATCAGCAGGGCTGGGAAAGTTACTTTGGAAATGTAATAGGTTACAAATGACTGGTTACCCTGTATATATTACATAATAAGTAATGTAACGTTTTCAATTACTTAATCAAAGTAATGTAACTGATTGCATTTGATTACTTTTTTTAATAACTTTTCTAATTTTCTAACAAATGGTTTTCAACTGTTAGGATAAGTGTAAGCCCATCAAAACTTCAGGGGCCCCATGTACAAAGGGTGCGTACGCACAAAAACGTGGCGTACGTTCTTTTTCACGGCAAAGTTCAGATGAATCAAGAGTGAAATGACCGTGGAAATGTGCGGTGCCTCACGCCAACTTCATGGCTGGCGTACGCACGTTTCTACAGCTGTTGATCCTTTGGCGACACTTAGAGGTTATGCTGGGAGACTGTTATAATAAATAAATGTGAAAACAATCCTCAGACTGAGTGATGTTCACATCAGAATTAACACACCCACGTGTCTGCAATTACATGAGTGGATATAAAAGCATGCGCAGAGTGGTGCAGAAAATACCGTTAACAACAATGGCTGCTTTAGCAGTATTAGAAGACATTGTACATGGTGTAATACGAAGAGAGCGTGTGTTCAGAGACAGAGGATTTAATGGCACATGATGACAACTGGCTCATCAGCCGCTTTAGGTTCCCGAGGGCAATCCTCCTGGAACTGTGCGCAGAGCTGCCGCCGGCCTTGGAGCGCGACACAGCGAGGAGCCATGCGCTGCCTGTATCCATACAGGTGCTGACCACACTGGGGTTCCTAGCAACCGGGGCATTCCAGAGGGAGCTGGCCGACCGATCGGGACTGTGCCAGTCGACCTGAGCCGAGCCATGCCAGCCGTGTGGGACGGAATTATCCGCATGTCAGCCAGGTCTATATCAAATTCCCATACAATGCAGCTGAACAGGTCAACATTAAAGTGCAATTTGCAGCGAGAGCCTGTTTTCCTAATGTAATCGGAGCTATCGACTGCACACACATTGCTATTAAAGCGCCATCACATGATGAATTTGTATATGTCAACAGGAAACATTTTCATTCGATCAATGTACAGATCATATGTGATGCGCAAATGCGCACATGCACAATGCGCATCATTGAGCATGTGCGCCCCCAAATACTATCCCGTCTTCACAGCATCGTTACTAGTCAGGTTAAAGTTAGTGACTTGCTGGTTAAACTATAGCTTCAGATTTTTCTAACAAGCCCCTGATTGTCTCTGTGTGCAGAGTACTCATGTTAATAACCCTGTGCGTAAAGTGTGAAATGTCTTAATCAGCCTCACCTTTTCCCCTGCGCACTTCTGCATTAATTTGCAACAATACTGTGTGATCCTTGGGGGTAATCAGAGTCACCCACATGTGCTCCCACCACCCCTGAGAAAGCAGTGTCACCCACGATTGCGGCGACTCTCTGTTCAAACGGAGTGGGCCCCTCTTCTCTGCCCCCCCCCCCGCCTGTTTTGGCCACACTTTGGCGTCGGGCAGCCGTCCTCCGCTTCACATCCACCTTGATGTCGGACCACTTCTTTTTCAATTCAGCATGTGTGCACTTTTCTGACCCCACAGCATTGACAGCCTCACACACACTCTCCCACTCACTCCTCTTGCGTTTATTGCTTATGCCGGAGGACAGCGTGCCAAAGAGTACATTTTTGCGCGCCTCCACTTCAGTGAGTAGCGTCTCCAATTAGCTTTCTGTAAAGTTCTTCTTTTTTCCCGTCTTACTCATTCTTTTGTTTTAATTTTCTGATCGTGCAGAGAGGAGAATCTCAGGTGCAGGGCCCATTTAAATATGATTTGCGTATTTAAATGGGGGCGTGGACAGGGAGGGGTCGGGTGTGCGCTCAATTCCACGTTGATTGGGATGTACAAAGGAAATGTGCTTCGATTCATGCGTACGCACAGATTCATACATCTGCATTTTTTTGTGCGTATGACGTTTTCTGGATTTGAGCGTACGCCATGTTTCAGTGGGAAATCCACGCACATCTGTACATGAGGCCCCAGGTGTTTTTCATTGATACTGGCGTGATTTATAAGGGAGAAGATAATTTATTATAGAGCAAGATGTATCTCTCATTTGAAAATGTTTTCATTAGTTCATGTAGATTTTGAAATATAAAATAAAGATAGTTTTAATGAAAAAAGTCAAAAGTCTGGCATGGGCTTAATTAGTACTGTGACACAATTTAAGCCCATGTGTGCTTCAAATAAGCCCACGTCATGATTTGTTTATAAAATATGACAAATATTGTTTTCAAAGAATTAAAAACATAAACATATGTATTCAGTAACATATTAAATAGTAAAAAATGAGGGAAAAAACCCTCCTCCTGAGCAAAATCTTAAAGGTTTGACTTCAGGTGTAACCCCCTTTGTAATCTTCAACATTTTCATAAGTAACTGTAATTTAATTACACATTTTTTTCCTCAGTAACTGTAACAGATTACAGTTACATTTATTTTGTAATTAAATTATGTAATGCCATTACATGTAACTAGTTACTCCCCAACACTGATTATCAGCTGCTTGTTGTTTTATTTACACCACCTCGAAGTTGCAAAAAGAGTTATTAATGCTACCATCGGCTTCAGAGGAACTAATGCAACCTTGTTAAATGTTAATCAAGAAAAATAGTTTCTCCAGACAGACATCTGCAGTCATCTGCTCTGCTGACAAACAAAAAACATGCTATATAATTAATAGGCCTCATAGAAGCCTGTAAATCAGTTTTGTGCAGACAGAAATTACAAGCTGAAGAAGTAACACATTGAATAAACAACATTGATTTTCCACAGACATGTGCAAAACTTGCATGCTCTTATTAAAGTAATTAATTTAGTGGGGAATAAATGTTAAATCGCCTAGTCCCATAACAAAATACATGATTAACTCTTGTGTGATTCCTGACATCTGCTCCTTCTAAGCTTAATAAATATTTTTTCTTTGCTTCATGCTTTCTAACCCCATACATGCCTCAACATCAACAGCCCCTCTTGTCTGAGTTTTTGGCCCCTGGCCTGTTGTCAGATATTTTTTGACAGTAGCTGTTAAATACCCCAGTTGTCATGCTAACCCCATGTCCCATCATAATCATTGTCATCATATCAAGAAAAGGAAGGCTGATTAGGTAAATAATGAGTTTCTGCACCTACAGTGATTTTGCTGCACAAGCATTTTGGTGAAAAATGATGGACATGCACAGTCTAGATCACAGACTCTGCACCTATTAAATACACCTCTGTCTGATGCCTTATGACCTGGGCATTCATTGTAAGATGACCAGAAAGTACATTGCTACTTATCGTGGAAGTAAATGATAATTTATGTAATTGTTATAGGGTTTTAAAAGCTGACTGTTTTGGTCCTGTGAACTAACGACAACATATGGTGAAATATGGCCCTCTAGTGACTTACCCTTCAACTACAAGCAGGCTTTGAAAGTAGATGACGTAATTTATTATAAATACAATATGTTGTGAATTGTGAACTAAAAAAGCCCAAGTGTCAATATCAGTGCCTTTTGTTATGTAGCCATGTTTAATTGAGACAAGAAGAATTTGAGAGGATTTTTGACTTTTGTGAATAATGCAACTTCTGTAATTTTTGTGATGATAAAAAACAACAACAACAACAACAACAATGATATGAACATACACCACTTGTTAGTGATTTCACATTGGTATAAAATTATATATCATAAACTTGTTCCATCTTAACAAGAATATGTTGCATTAATAGGGATCCAAATAAGGGTGTCCATATTTGCATGTTTGAATTGCTCGTGGGATGTCTTAGCCACAACAGCTGATGACGTAGGACAGTAATTTCCTCTGTACAGTGAAAATACCACAGAAAGGTCTGGCAGGGATGACTATGTGGAAGATAGCCAAAAGGCTTGGACACAAAACCTTCTGTTGATGGTGCACTCAATGACTCAATGGTTATGTCAGAAGCACGGACCCTGTACATTTAGATCCCAAAGTTCACAGAGCAGCAATTTTACAGCTATTCAGTTATAACAGTTGAGTGTAGATATGAAACAAAAACAATGATGTAGAATAATATGTCAATGTTGATATTACAGCATTAATAAACTACAAGCACTAACATTGGTGCACATTCTCTTTCTGATGGATATCCTTTATGCCACTTCCCTATGTAAAAAAGTTAGCCTTAAGTGACTACTCATTCATTAACCTAGCTATCTGTCTCAAGTTGTCAAGCCACAGAGATGTTACTTGCCACCAAGTGGCATCTGTCCCATTCTGAAATAAAAAAGCAGTGCAAGAAAGTCATACATTTTTGTGAGTGAGGGGGGTAGCATGGGTCCTGTGAAAGAATGTGGGTTTATGCTCACCAGGCAACTTTCCAGGGTAGTCTCACATTTCAAGGCGTTGGATACAAAGAAAGGGGAGAGGGAAAAAGGTTGTCACAGCTATGCTGATGATTTTGGGTGGAGGTTGGTTGCCTTTGCTGGGGGTAATCCTTCTGGATCTGTCCCTAAGCCTCCTGAAGGCCTCAGTAACCCCAGCAGGAATACTTTCTCACTGGGGAGGCTGTGGTGGAGGAGGGGTTCCCACAAATTAAATTAAGAAGAGGAAAAACTTTGGACGAAGGAGTAAATCCATAAATGAAGAAAACAGATGCCTGAGCACATACCCCCACCCGTCTCTCTAAAAACTGCACCCTGACCCTGTGTTTACGCCCTTCTTGTTTACAGGACTTTCTGTGTGTGTGTGTGTGTGTGTGTGTGTGTATGTGTGTGTGTGAGAGAGAGAGAGAGAGAGAGAGAGAGAGAGAGAGAGAGAGGGCAAAAAAACAAATGAAAGAAAAACAGATAAAATGTAACGTAGTGCACCTTCAGCTCTTTCTAAAACAGCTTTATGAAGGTTTTGTTCAAATGTTAACAGTGTTTGCTAGACACAAAAATCCAAAGGTCCAGTTTTCAAGTCCCCCCACCTTTTACTGAAACAGAATAATGTAACCTGATTAACAGAAATAATAAGAATTGCCAGACAAAAGAGTAAATATTAAAATATGCTCCATGTGCTCTTCATGAAAAAAGTAAAATGTTGGAAACTCACAATCTTTCACATACATTCAGTATTGGGGTTGAAAGTGTTATTTACATCCGAACTGACCAAAAAATTGACCCCAGAATTAGTAAAAAAACACCGGTTTTCTCTTTGTTTTATTGAGGAATACATTACAGTGAGGAAGGAATTTCAGACAGACAATACATTTCCAAATTTTTATGATGAGTCTCTTGGCTAAAACCGTATCAAACATAAGGGTTTCTTGTACAGCATAAGTCAAGATGAACAGCATGTATTCACCAACATATGTCTCATCTCTAGATAAGAGAAAACCATGGTAAGATGTCTTCCAAGCACTTAGCCAAGTTGGAAAAAGCTTTTAAAAATGAATGTGATTACTCTTCCTCACATTTACATATGTCATATGATGTTGAAAGTTTGGGGCCAGTTGTTTAACTGCACTGATTGATAAAGTGCTACCACAGCAAACACGATAGACTATGCTGACTGTAAGACATCTACATGTCTGTGGACACTACAAATTATTACTTGCTGAGAAATTGAACAGTCCTTAGCATTCAGGTGCCAGCTGTAGGTTCTTGCCGAGGGAATAAATGATGACAGTGACGTGCATACAGGATCATACCTCAGATATGCTGATGTTTGGCTGTGCCCCTGTCTCAGCCGTCACGATAAGGGATAGCAAACAGCTGGAGCGTTGAGGTCCCAGGATGAAAGCGGTGTTGTTGACTGGGTCAGTCCCAGATGCTGTGGGACAGCGGCAGTGGGAAAAGTGAGAATAGAATACCATCACTATTTCCAACCACTGCTCCTGGACTACTGATAAAGAGCCAGGTCAAATGATTACCAGATCCAAATCCTTCTAAAATATAGTCCTAAAAGCCTATTGGAAGGATAGGCATAAAACTGCATAAATAAAAACAAGACAAGGCTGATTTCTCGTCAGCATGGGTGATAAAAACCAAACTGGATGGAGACGCATCCAAACATATTAACATATTGTGATGTTTGATGAGCAGTGATGTATGAAACAGGTGTAAAGAGAGGAGAGAGGTGCTTTGTTCCTCTCCTAAAGGGAAGACATTTGTCCACTGGGCCAAACAGTAAACCAAGGAGAGGTAGCAAAGAATGCTTTGAAGTGACAAATAAAAATGTGAGACCATGGACAGCTGTGGATTTATGACGATGACAAATCTGCATATAATCTGTGCTAATCGCATAGGCCTTGCTTCTGGTTGAGATAAAAGCATCTCCCCTTTTCACAAAAAATCCTACCATTGTGTTATGTAGCCAAAATAGTGGGAAAGTGCTCGGTTGGTATTGTCACAGTTTACCACTTCCTCTTGGCTTTGAAATGAGCGACCAAATGCAATGACAAGTAGTTGCAGTTTCTTGACTCCTGATAATGTGCATTGTAAACTATCGGTGCACCAACAGCACCATCTGATGTCACATGGCTTGTTCCAGTCCATGTCCTAAGTATGTCTACAGATAATTATAAACAGTACAGTGAATTCAAGTAATGTGGAACAATTTTTGTGATACTTACTGTTGAAATTGAAGTGTTTAAATCACCTTAATTCATATATAATAATCCTTAACATTAAATTACTTAAGCTACTAGTCATGGTTATATTGCTAATCTCTATTATATATTTAGTTATTCTATTTATTTTGTATATTTGAGTTAAGTCTGTTTCGCTATTTTATATTATTTAGCCTTTAATTAGTTTCTTCTACCTACCTCATTGTTTTTGTATTTTGATTTACGCCAAGTAGCTGCTGTAACACTTTGATTTCCATTTGGGATTAATAAAGCACACTAAATCTATCTATCTATCTATCTATCTATCTATCTATCTATCTATCTATCTATCTATCTATCTATCTATCTATCTATCTATCTATCCTACCCTAAATCCTTAGCCTTGATATATTAAAATTACCCAGCATTAAGTTATGTGATTTCAATTACATAATAGCCCAGGTTTAATTTGACAGCAGTCCTATTCATTAACATGTGTTAGAAGAGATAGATGCATTTGAGCTCAGGTGTCCCGCATTACACTACTTCACCCTAGATGGCACTGTTTCCATTTTAATGACCGTTTGGTGGACCAGTAGACGCCACAGGTGCTATTTTTAGGCGGTGAGTCACTGCAAACTGCAGTCTGTACATGCAGCTGTCATAGCATTCACATTTCGGGATTTTACGTTATGTAATGGCAAACAAATAATATAGTCTCTTTACAAACAGCAAGCAACACTGGATTTATTTGAAAAAAACAAAACAACAAAACTGAGTTTAAGACATTAAAAAAACATTTTTTATGTAACACATTTGTCTTGTCTGAGGTATCTGGAGGTCCAAAACATTAACGAAACAATAGTAGGCTACCATTTAGTTTCCTGCAGCTCTTTCTTGCAATGAGGTGATTGATGATGCTAAACAGACTAGTGCACCTGTGGTTAGAACTGCCCTCATCTCCATCCCAGAGATGATCTGAGGGCAGTGGAGGAGACACGGTGCTCTGCCTGCCACTGCCTTGACTGGGATTTTATTTCGTCTCTTAGTTAGACTAAGTGAATCTATTTATAGTTCAGTCGTCATATCATCGCAGACACTATAATCACGTCCTCCAATATGTACAGCAGCACACCCGCCA
Organism: Scomber scombrus; assembly: GCF_963691925.1. NCBI lineage: Eukaryota > Metazoa > Chordata > Actinopteri > Scombriformes > Scombridae > Scomber > Scomber scombrus. The sequence goes on along the minus strand of NC_084976.1, from coordinate 15,565,671 downwards.
AACTCTCAACACTGTCCTCAAGCTGGAATACATGACTGTTATCTCCCCTTTCTGGCGGTTAGAGTAATTAAAAAAACACTGTCTGCATGTTACTATAGGCTCCACCGCAGCCTACTCACTAGCATAGTCACTATGACTGTTAAAGTGTATTGTTTGTGGAGAGTGTAGAAGAGCCACACATTTAGGGAAAGGCTAACTGAAAGTTAGCCGCCGCCGGAAGTCTCTGGTAGCATGCTCTGCCCTTACAGCCTGAGCTGTACGCTGTATTCATCCGGCCAGCGCGGGAATGTCAACACCACCCTGCACATATCTCCGTGTACTGTCCTACAGAGGGACTTGGCGGTAAAACAGCACAGTGTGTACATTTATTTATGTATAATTTCCGCAATTGAGGTTGAACGTTTTTCGGTGTTTATGTTGTAAAATGTGAGTTAAACATTTAAGTTAATTTCTTCAGCTTCTTTTTAAAAACGGCACTTACAGCCTGCAAGCAGTTAATAAGAATAATTAAGTTTTACCCCTCTAATCTTTACCCTACATAAGTTAAGTTACACTGTTTTAACAGTAACCAGAGAGAAAACACTTTGTTAACACTTAGCTTAATTACGTGTCAGGTCAGTGCATTAATAGTTGAATGTTGGTTCTGTGGTCACAGGTGGTCATTGTATAATCGATGCTCATATTGTGACTCCGCCAACTGTTTTATAATAAGCTGTGACATTCTCCACACAAGCACAGAACTGGAAAAAAGGTTTATTGCTAAAGTGCCGACTGACCTCATCATCTGACTGTTTCAGTATTGTAGGCTATTGTAGTGCTGACTGACAACTAGTTATAAATAGACTGTTGCTTACAATGTATGATCTCACCAAACGTGGTGAAAATGAGCCTGATTCAGAAAATTGTCAGTTCACTGGCCTGCATCACCCTCTGTGCAGTATACACAATGATGTATATCTGTTATTTAATTTAAGCAAATACAGTCAGAAACTGAATAGGGTATCAAAAATGTCTTTGGATGGTTAGTGTTGATGTGTGATGTATAAGAATCATTATACTTTATTGGGCTTTACAGTCAATGGCTCTCGCATATTTTCATAACTGAAAGGGTTAGTTTACAGTATAAAGTGCTGAAAGAAGTATTCAGATTATTAATTTATACTTATTTGGCAACACTAAATTCTCCAGATAAAGTCCTGCAATCAAAAGTTCGAAGTAGGCTACATAAGTTTTACCAGAAAAGTGTAGTGTAATGAGTATCAAAAGTAAAATTTCACTCATAATGCAGAATAGCACTCTAAGTGTTATATTATTGGATTATTGTATCATTATTGATGCATTAACACATAATCAATGTAATACTTAAATGTAGTTGTTTAAGGTTGCGCTAATGTTTACTGCATTATATATCGTTGGGTTGTTTATAGAAATGCGTCATATTGTGTAAACAGGGTTATGTTTTGTAAAAAAAAATTTTTTTAATAAAAAAAAACATTCTCTCTGAAATATTGTGGTGGGAAGTGTAAAGTAGCATAAAATGGAAATATTCAAGTAACGTAAAATTGTACAAAGTAAATGCACTCCACTACCAATTACATCTAAAACTTTATTTTGTCCACACTGTATTTTGTTCTGCATTGTTGTTGCTGAATATTTCATATCCTATGTACCATAATTATTTTTAGTTCATATATTCTACTTCTTACTGCATTGCAAATACCTTTACTTTCTGCTCCTGTTTTTCTCTTTCTTTTTACAGATACCAAAGAATCAAAATCGCAAACGCAAACAGAGCAAGTTGCTTGTTTGTCCTTTTTAGATGCCAGTAAATTAACATTAATTGACAGTGCAGCTATTGCAGTGGGGGGTATATCTTAATGTTAGTTTGGTTTTGGTTGTTTTGCTGTACGCTCTGTAACTCCAACAAAAACTTTTAGCAGATGTGTTGCATTTGAAATGGCTCATGTTTGATGGCTTTTTTCCTTTTTTTTTTTTTTACCAATGCTCTTTCCACAGGTGTCATATGGTGACAGCATTTCAATCTTCTTTGAGCAAGGTAATAGGAAAACACAAGAACCACAGACCCTGCAGTGTACACATGACATTTTCACTTAGACAGTGACACAAGAAAAACACAACTCATACTTGACATGAAAGCCTTTCACAGCCTCTCCAAATGACCCTTCAGTCATCTTTCCATTTCAGAATATTTATGATATTTTTACATTAGACTTGTTCTTGGCAGGTTAATGCTCACAGATGTCTGCACTGCTCAGATGGCTTGAGGGGGCAGGTACCATCTGAGCTGTGTCAGGGAGAGAGTCATTTTAACAGCACCTTACACTTAGCCTAACACATAATTTGATAGTACCAATGAATGTGTTAATGAGACAAAATGTTTTCGATAGAACAAATCTTGGCAGGCATTTGTGAATTATTCACTGGACCTGATACTGTAACTTAGCATGTTCAGCTATACAGTTGCCAAGCAGAATTTATAGAAGCAGCATCTTGCATTGCTGCTATGTACTGCATGTTAGCTATAGTGACTTATATGGTCTTAAACTTGTTATCTGACATAGATAGGTATTAGAAAAATAATTCTATAAAAGCTGCAGAATTATCATTTAGCTACTAGCAGAGATAACATAAGAAGTGAGACTGGGCTTGTTTATCAAAGCGGAGGGAATACAATACCCTTTTCTCTTTTTTTTCACAACTAAAGTGATAAAAGCGATCTTTATTCACGCAGCAGAAATTGCACTTCCAATAGAGACAAAGAATGCTGTGGTGTTTTGTGCTGGGTGACAGAGTAGTAGTATGACATGACGCAATGACTGAGCCAATCTTCTGCCTCATGTGACCCAAAAGAGAAAATGGAACTTGGGAAATTCACAGTTGTAAGCTTGTGTGTACATTTGTGTGAGATTGTATAGGTGTTTGTACAAGTATGCCAGTGTAACAGAATGTTAAAACATAGATAGGTGACAGTCAGTAGTAAAGGGGTTAGGATAATTACTTTGTGAGGGATATACTATATCTAAATAATAAGCTTACAGTATATAGTCGTTTTTGGATATTGGTTCATACTTAATTTTCCTTTCTCATTAGATTTGGACACCTGCTTTCCTTTCTACTGTAAGGCTACAGCCCCAAGGTTCTCTCACTTATTTCTTTCTTTTTAGCACATGAAAAGTACTTAACAGCACAGCAGAGATTCAATGTATTGGTCTCAAAATTTGTCTTGTCATAACTTGACAACACATTTATTTTATGAAGAGTTTGCATATGTTGTGTCAACCAGACCTTTACAGCTCACATTAAATGCATGTTATGACTCTTTACATGTACAGTTCATAACACATCATCTGATGGTGCTTTATAATTTCCTGGAGTTCATGGAGCTCTTAAAGTTTACACCAGGAGTCCAGTATGGGACATTAATAAGAGTCAAAAAGCTCATAATAGGCTACATGTGATGAAATACAGTTTATAAGCAAAGCAATTACATGTAAATTCATCATGCCCGAGAGACTCATAATACCAAAGTCATTATGGATATATAAACTATTATGACATTTTTTTAAACATTTAGGATGTCTAGTTAATGTCTAAATGCAATGTTTCCATGTTGCTTGCATGAGACCTGCAGTATATTACAGTAAAACCAGCAATGAACATGGAGCATTGAGAGATACAAAGATTGAAGTTGTTGGTCTGTGTGTTTTCATGAAAGGTAAAAATCTGTATGTTTGCTCTTGAGTTTCTGTCATAATCCACATATTTCTGGGAAAGGGGGATTTGCGTTATCCTGTATGATCCAGAAGACTTAAAAAAACAGCTTTGGTAATTAGTACAGAGGACCCAGTGCCAGTGAGCATAATGTGTTCTTTAGCTGGATTTCACACTTGGAAATAAGATCTCATTCTATCCATCATTTCACTTGTAAAATGACAGATAAATAATCATTATATAATTCTACTAGTGGTTGCTATTACAGAAACACTGAGTTGTTAGTCTTAAACATATATCTCTCGTGATATGTTTCTCAACTTTATGCTGGCCATGCTTGTTGATACCCTTAAACTATGTTTTGTGTGGTCCAGGGTCTATTATTGGCTCTTGCTGTAAGTGTTTTCTGTTCCATAACAAGATGAATCCCCAACGTGGCATTAGGTTACCAGGCAACAGTGTACACTCCACTGCTTGATTATAATTTTCTGTGTATAGTTATGAAGTTTAATTGTAAGTGACTACATGGCAGTCGGCCAAAATTAACCACTGTTAACAGAGCCTGTAGAGCCTGATGTATGTCAGGAGGCATAGAGGCTAGCAGACTATATTTGGCTGCTATGTTCCCTTCAAAGAGACGAGTTCTAGGTCTGGACTTGACATTTCTCTTAGACTGGAAAAAATGGGTTTGGGTCAGTGAGTTTTTTAAGGAGGAGGGGTGTTGTTGATGCCCAGAGGACGGTGCTGGTCTCTGTTCTGCAGTGGCTCATTGTTATGTTGTTTTCATCTGTAAAGTACAGGAAGCTTAAATGACAGGATACAACTAGCAATTATATGTGTTGAGGTACAACATGGTCTTTATAACAAAGGGCATCATTACTGTAATATTCATGAGATACGGAAACTAACAGTACAGCTTGTCATCATCAGTTAAAAACTTTGTACACATCCCTCTAAATTAGATAATTTTCAAGCCCACACATTTTCTCAGCTTTGGGGAAAACTCTCTACACTCTTAGCCTATATAACCCCTGTAAAACCTGCATTTTAAAAAGTAAAGTATGTTATCAGTAACTTAAAACAAGGCTGAGAAGGTAACATATTCTAGATAAATGATTTTGACCAATGACATCATGACAGAATGGTACAGCAGCAGCACACTGTCAGTCTATGGGGAGCATCCCTGTAGTCCAGAGTTGAAGGCTTTGTTGATTTGGCAATGACGCAACATATTCATATGAGTGTTAGAAATCTGTTAACAGCTCAGCTAAGATCAGTTCATCTGTCTTGGAGTCAATATAACGTTATGCTTTATTTTGTCCCAAACCTCAGTTTGATTGGTCTCTTCTGTGTTTTGAGGTTAAACAGAAGCATGTGGGGTGAAGTCCTGTGTTTTATCTCAGTGTGTTGTCATGAAAAAGAAATTGAGAACCATGTTCACACCTTTATTTGTTTTGCTGTTCTTGGCTGCTGTTGCAGTGGAATCAAGAGAGCGGCTGTATAGCGGACATTGTGCAGACAATCTGATGTAATCTGGATGTAATCCAGGTGCCACAGAACTATTCAGACTTGTTTTCCCTTCATTGACACTGTTGTTTTATTTTACAGGGTTACAACAACTTACAGCAACTTTATTAAACACAGTTGCATACACAGAAAACATTTTAACCAGTCCTTAAACCAACACAATGGTGCATTTAGTGAATACTATTCAGATTATTTTCAGTGTTACCTCTATACAAAACATTCAGCTCTCCTGCAGGGTTAAAAAGCCAGAGGGGTTCTCACAGTGTAGAATTGTGGCTGGGGCTGTTGGTGCATAAAATAGTAGGTTGAGGTGAATGTGTGAGGAATATTTTTATCTCTATATAGATAGCAGGCAGAAGAGAGCAATGGCCCAGAGGAAGAATCTGGCTCCTGTTTCAGCTAAGACAGAGCTTGGTGGGTTTAGCCTGGTGTTCTTGGCGTTGTTCATCTAGCCCCGCTATAGACCCCTGGGCTCTCTGGGGGGGACGTGCTTCCATTTTTACTTCCTGTCCAAATGAAGTTAGAGAGATGAATCATTCACATCTTTGAGAGGCCTTTTGTTTGGATGAATAATGGGTAGATTTAAGGCTCCTGCCTCGAGTGTTTAAGATTGATTAAAATGAATTGCTTTTTGACAGTATTGTTTTTTTGTGTAATGTATATATATATATATATATATATAAGTTTGTAATACAAACTTATTCTTTATTATAAGTGAACACTGAATATGTCAACTGAGATTTTTTAAGACTTGCACTTTTTCGCAGTCATTTGTTTTCTGACCCATCTACTTATACTCATCTGCTTAACTTTCTGTCAGTGTGCTGATTGACAGGCGCCATGGTGAGTGCCCCTGCCCTAACTCGATCCCGGTCTGTCAAATCTGCATGGTAGAATCAGTGAAGATGATAAATCAGCTGTGCTTCAGAGTTCTTGGTATGCCGAACCTGACGGCCAGATTGTCACTTAGCTGTCACAGGGTGGGGCCGATTTCCCTGATGGTAGAAACAGACAAACCTCAGACTTCACAGGCCCATTAGTTGTCACTCCATGCCATCCCATCATCCTCTGGGGGATGGACCGGACTGCATGACCATGCGTCATGCTAAACATCTCTTTGTTGTTACCTTTCATGTATGGGTACCTGCCACCTCTCTCAGCCCATCCTGTGAGTTATGGGACCACAGGAGGTCATGGCCGCAACCCCTCCCCACTTGGCATGAAATGTGCAGAACAAACTGATCCAGGATTTACACAGAGATTGGACACACTGGCTGGATATTTAAGAGCAGAGTCCTCATAAAGGTCTCTGTGGCCAGATAGGTGTGAAAGGGTTACCAGCCCATCTGTTTCCAAAACAGAACATGTTGGCCCCTTTGAGGTGACAACCTTAGAGCATTCTCTAAATTCTCCCTTTTAGCTTTGAGCGGCATTATCTCAGTAAAGCTGCTGACAAAGTTTGAGGTTTTTGTTTTTTTTAAACGGAGGCATTAAAAGGAAAGCCACATCATGTTGTCAATGTGACAATCATCTGGAAAATGGAGTTTTAGTCATGGCCTTCAGTTGAATGTGAGTGCACATATTGTAATAACATCTCTAAATAACATGTATTATAAAGGAGCAGACCAAAAAAGAAAGATCTAGATATTTTCTTTTTTGCACCATTATTCGCTCTGTTTAGAAGAGCAGAAAGAAGGTAGACATCTCCATACTTTTAGTAAGTTCTCAACTTCATGACATATTTTGATTTTTTTGTTGTAAAAACAATCTTACAACTACAACGATTAGTCAGCTGATTGATAGGTTGATTGGCAGACAGTTAATCTGCAATTGTTTAGATAAATTATTAATCATTAACGTTTTAAGCATATATACTAAACTTTTGATACTTCCAGCTTTTCAAATGTGTAGATTTGATGCTTGTCTTTGTCATCTCAAATACAACAAGAAATTTAAATGCATCTTTTTGGGTTTTGGAAAATTATATCAGACATTTTTCATTTTTTTCTGACATTTTATAGACAACAACTATCAATCAATAATGAGTGAAAGATAATGAAGATATCGAATATATTTTTGTACTGGTAATTTCTCCATGTTTTATAGAAGAGACAGCCAAAGCTTGTTAGAGCCTGTGTTATTGTGGGGGCTGGGTTGAAAAGTCAGTTTGGTTACTGGATCTGAGATAAAAGGAAGAGGTCAGGAACGCTGCTGCCACTCCCAAGCACAGCGTGGTGGCAGTACTGTGTGAATATGTGTGTGCATATCTGTGTGTGCATATCTGTGTGTGTGTGTGTGTGCGTGTGTGCGTGTGTGTATGTGTTTATCTGTGCATGTATATTTGTTTGGAGATTTTTATGTCTTTTATGTCTTAATTTGTAATATTGTATTTGTATTACAGTATCTATGCTCTTGTTCAACCTCTTTGCTGTCAGTGTATTTGCATCATTTCCTCTTCTTGGGTCCAGTGTACTGGCACAGTGTTTGTTGTGTATCAGAGTATTTGTCTTCCTGGTCTTTGGAGTTTGCTACGGAAAATTCACGGTAATATCTCTAGCAGCTCAGTGCACTACATTTTTGTTCCTGTTCTTAATCAACCTGTAGGGTGCACTGTTGCAGAAGGATCCACCGGGGGTTTTACCCCGCTTGGACGATGTCCCACAATTACAAGTCCTGCTGCCTTAGTTACATCTACTATTTCCAGTCTCAGTCAAGCTGATGAACCTCACAAATAGCAGACTTAACTGTCAGACAAATAGACAGTGAGGGAAATATTTAATATCTTTGTTATAACAACCCATTCAATGATGCGAAGTGTGATACAAAACTGACAATAAAAGTGATTTGACAAATTTAAAAGATAAAGAGACACAGACAGACAAAGATTTAGTGGAAAAAAGAACGCGAGACCTTCATTAATGATGGAAGCAACTGTAGCACAACTACCCTACAAAATCCCTAGTTTTCCCACCAAACAAGTGAGGCGACCCTCTGAACCATGTCTTTACCTCTCAGGGGAAGGAGGGACTGTTTGACATATTCAGGCTCTCTCATAGGAATAGCAAAAGTAGAACATTGTCTTTACACTTTACTTGGGAGTTAGTGTAGCCCAAGCAAATAACTTCTACTGCAAAAAAACATGACAGCTCATCAGGGAGAATTTTTAACTGTTGGAAAAATGTATTGGATATGATGCTGTAATAAGACCCAGAATCTCAAGGTCACCCAAACTATTTAAAAATATATCTGGAACCCCTCCAGGTTTATGCATATTGAGCAGCTCAGACATTAACATTGTGACAGAGGTGGCGGGTGCACTGTGGGACATTTCCCGGTATGCATAGCGCAACCTTAATAATCAGAGGAAGAGCTATTTTTCTTAGGTATTGTTGCATCCAAGACCTTTGAGACGCTGCGGGAGGAGAGAATTGTGACTGTACTGCGGTCAAGCAGATCAGTGGTGGCGTAGGTGGAAGTGGCCTGGACAATAAGCGACAGCCCACCCTTCCCATAGTAAACTTGATTTCCTGCTGTTTTTTTTTTTTCCTGTTTTTTTTTTAGGCGGTCCTTTAAAATCCATGAATGGAGTTTTGTTTGTCTCTTTAAAGGTCATTGACAAATCCAGAATAGCAGTCAAGTGGTAAGCGTAGCCAATTGTTTAAAAGCTGAAGCATTCACATTTTTATGTTTTGGGGTTTCTTTGATAAGTGTACTTAACAAATTAGGTCGCTGAAGTGAAATTCATCCCTTTAAAAGTAAATCTGGAACTTGGGTGAAGATGGCCTGTACTTTTTCAGTGACTGAAATAACAAAGCTGGTATTTTGCCAAAAGACAAACAAGACTGATCAAATGTGTTTTCTCAAAGGCTGTGGTGATAACAAAAATATATATTTTGTTATCATATTAAAATAATAGCTCCAAGGCACTTGGGAAGGATGATGCTATGATAATCCGCTCATAAACGGGCTGGACTAGCAGGATGTGGATTGGAAAAATGCTTATGAACAGGGAACCTTTGTTTTTATTAATCCCTCAGGGAATTTTTAAGGTCAGCTAAGCTTGGCTGGATTCCATCAGAGTCACATGTGTCTGTTTGGGCCTGTGTCTTTGTATGATACAGATGAGTTGTTTGACGTCTGCTGGCATTTCAGTGATGCAATAATTCTGTATGCTTTGGTTTCAGGAAATATAGTTTTTTTTACCAAAATCCTGCTCCAAGCTCAGTGGCTGACATTAAGAATCATCTTTCAATGCTGAGCTATTCACCGTTAGAATATCATTAGAGGATCAATAGTTTTTGTTGTTTTTAAGAAGGTGCTGGGCAAGGAGACAAAGTTGAATATAAAGTGGGCTTGTCATGATTGAATGTAGGGTGGAAGTTGTACAACAACAACATGGTCAATTTGATACAAACAGTGGATCAATGATTTCCAGCAGAGATGAGCAAATTGATCAGTAAAATTACGGTGCTCTGCCCTCTGTTTCCAGTGTGCCTTTGTGCTCCACATCTATTTTTAGAGAGCCTATGGCAGCAGATGAAGGCACAGCATTAGGGACCTATTCAAAGTTAGAAAGTAAACTGACCTCAAGGTCAGTACACAATAAGTGGATGCTTTGAAATTGCTTCAAAATAGTGTTTTTCCCTTTTTGGGATTGTGTTATGGCTCAGTCAGTATTTTTTCATCTCAGATAGAGTTTTCACAGAAGATTTTTACTTTTGAGAATATACATCGATTTATCTCTCTCTTTGAATAGCACCATGTCTGTCTTTTTTATGTTCAGGTTCTCTCATAAATGAACAACTCTTAAAGCTGGGCTCCATTTAACTGTGTTATTCTTAGTGGCATTGCCAAACTTTGATGGCAATGTTTCAAGATTAAGCACCAAACATGACTGCCTTTAAATGCTTTTTCATGTTATTTGATCCAACCTGTTAAGTGCATTCTATATCACCCTGAAAGTCCAACAGGAAATACCACAGGACGCCAGACAGAGTAACCCAATAAAAGCAAGAGCGCCGAAATCATTAGTGGGGAAACACACTCACATAACACATCCAGATGTACAGGCTAATTGGATTTTACCATCAAATCAACAGTTGTGGTGCCTTTGTGCTTTTATGAGACTGACCACAAGGTAAATGGAAAATGGGCTGTTTGAAGTGACAAAACTTTAGCAGGTAGAATTGCTGAGTTTGGTAGCTAACAGAGCATGCTGTGCACTGAAATGCAGAGAATGGGGCAGCAGTGAGACATGGCTTCCCTCCCCCAAATTGATCCAGGAACTCTTCCACACTTTGCAATGGTGACTCATGAAGGGCTGATGTAAGTAAGATGGCAGGCATTGAGGTAATTGGTGTGGAGAGTTAATTTCCCTCCTGTGTCAGGGCTGCCCTCAGAGCTGTAGGCGGGTCACTGGAGAGAAGAACCTCAGGGGATAGAGGCGAGGGGCAGCATGATTACGTCAGAAGTTGCTGTTAGTATACAGCACCTCTTTTGGGAGGGACATCCCCTCTGACTGGAGAAATCAGCACCTGACAATGATCACATCCGCTGAAGTCCTCCCAAGATGGCATGATGAAACTCTGCATCCACACAGGCAGGAAGACGAGCAATAAGCTTTGAATCAAAACAGTTTCTACTAAACGTGTATTGATTATGGCAATGTAAGATTCACTCTGTGATCTGATATTTTACAATAGACAACTCCTCCCTGAGTTACGTGGGGGCTTTGAAGTTCAGAGAACACGGAACAACAAAACAAGGCTGACTCATTCCCTCCCACACGTGGATCATCCGTCTAAAGGGGAACAAAACATTTTCTAACCGGATCAAATTAGTTATAAGGAGCTGTGTTTGTCCACCCCTTATATCTGTTGCAACACTTAACTTCAGCTCCTTCCTTCTCCAGTATGCCTCCCTGCTGGGTTTCATCATGCACACTGTGTCACAAGGCAGCAGTGCTATGGTGATTAAGCCACAGAACTTGGGAGTTGATTTGGAACGGGTACAGTAATTGTGGTAATATGAGTGAGCTTATTTTGTTGAAAAATACAAGTCACGTTATAACCAGTTTCTCTATAGAGAACAGAAAGACCTGAGGTTCACAGCAGGGAGTAGCTCATATTATTTGTAGTACGAAAATATACAAATAAATAGTTTAAATTGACTTAGTTGGAGTAAACAACATAACGCTGATATGTGTATGGATGCATGTGTATGTGTGTGTCTATATTGACATCCCTTGCTCTTTGAAACGGGCTACAATGGCCTTTCATTTAAATTTGGAAAGTGCTGGGGGCACTTCACTGGTCTGACCCACTTGTTCCCTCATCTCTGATATTCCCCCACTCCATGGCGGTGCTCTAATGTCAAAACACACGCACACATATACACACACGAAGTTTGTGTTTGATAATGAGGGAGGTGACAGACAGTCAAGCCTCGGCCCTGGAGAGCAGAGCAGAGCGGCTCTCCAGCAGCGACGCTGACGTTCACACTTAAATGCTTTAATAGGACTAAAGTAGACAAAGGCCGCCAGTGACGCAGTCGGAGCTATAATGGGCTTGCCACATTGCAGGTTTACTGGACCCTGCCTATTGGACAGAGCTATTTCCAATCCCACAATCCCTCATCAGCCTCAGGAAGCTAGTTATAAATAAAAAGTGTAGGTTAATCGCTGCTAACATGTCCCACTGAAATGCTGTATTTTTAGGAGCAGTAGGGCAGGTTGATTGAGGTTTTTCAACATGTTACTGAGAACTGATAATTCACTTCTCTTCCCTGTAAAGGTGCAGAGGAATTAGTCTGATTTCTTTTATTTGCGTTACACCACAAATCTATATATACAGTACAAAACATTTAGTAAACAACCAAGAGAACAAGTGAATAAAATAAACAAATTAAATAAAAAGTATAATAAAAAGTTATAAAAATGTAATTAATATAACAATGATTGACATGAATGATCAGAATTAAATGGCAAAAATAGTCCCTTTGTTTGCAGGATTTTGTTGTGCAATAGTGGGAAACCAGAGTAACAGGAACATTGCAAAATGTGTCTTGACCTATTCCTTTTAGGATTTGGTCAAAATTAACACAAGATTGCATTGTAATGATATATAAATACAGATTCCATTGTCATGATAATTGTCAATCATGTGACAGCCTTACTTCCTCTTTTGATTAATTATGCCCTGGCCTATGTTGAGGTCGTCCTACAGGGTCAGAGCCTTCCTGGTCTGACAGATACTGTGACAGATGGAGCTCTGGCTCTTTTACCTTGGACTTGAAGGCTTGTTATCTCTCACACCATCTTATCCAGCTTGAACGCCAAACTACTTCACGAAGAGCAGGAGTTTGCTAAATCTACTAACACTATAATGTGTCACCAAAGGGAGATTTGAGTAATCATTTTAAAATAGATTTTCCACAGTGTTCTGTAACTAATTTATAAAGTAAGCAAAAATGACGAAACAGATTTAGATGTTTAAAATAAGTTTTAAGATAACATAGAAGTACTGAGGAATTCAAATATATGTATGTATGGTCCCCTATTTGCCTCTTTTTCTAAATAATCAAGTTACTCAACATATATCACACATTAGCCTGAGAGTTGTTTTATGTCTGGAGCGAGCCTGCAAGCTGTGCATTTCCTTCTTGGCTTCTTCGCTGTGCCGTGATAAAAGGATTGAAGGGTTAAATGTTTGTCCAGCTGAAACAACACAGTAAAACTCCTTCTCTGTGTCTCTGTAGCCGAGTCGTCAGAGCTCAGCACCTAAAAATAGCCGCGCTGGCTCCACGCCCCTGGCTGGGGGACAGGTCAAATTATGAAGGAAGATGAAAAATTTAAAGGCGCAGGCTGCTTGGCCACAAACCCAGCCCTGCATCAGTGGTCAGATAGAACATTTGACTTGACTTTTATGGGATGGAGTCAGATTATATTAACTACTACAGATCTTCGCTGGTTTGGGATGTAATATTAATTGAAAAAATCCTACTGTATAGTTATTTGATGTTAAAATGGCATATTTCTTTTTAATCATGTATTTATGTTTTTAAGATGTACATGTGTACGACAATGTTTTGTTTGTATTTTTTCTCATATCTCCAATTATAGAGTAGCAAGTGTATTTCAATGAAGAGGGGTGTGTAATCCTGTTCTGGTCCGGTCTGGTGTTCTTGACACAGTTTGGGAGGTTTATGTAATTGTGATCATACTGTTACGGCATCTTACAGTTGGCTTCCTTGGCTTACTGAAAGCATGCTTCCTGAGTAGCAGCACTGCCCTGGATACACACTGAACCCCACACATACACTGAGCTAATGCAGCGAGGTTACTCTCAGAGTCGTAAATGAACACAGTGTTCATTTGTTGTCGTGCTTAACCCAACAAATCTTGTTGGGTATTTGTCGCACATGCAGATTTTAACCAAATGCTATTGCATTTATGTTTGGTTGTGTACAGTTTTCCAAATAAAATATTTGTATGTCTTGTGAATCACATGAAAGACAAGTCGCAGTTTTACAAAGCCTTTGACAAAGACTTGCACAGAAGGGAGGTTTACATGTGCCTCTTTTAGATACATCAAGGTAAAAATGAATCTTTCTGCCTGTGTACCTGAGAGAACAAAATGAAGACATAAATAGAGAGACTGAGAGAGACTGGTTCAACAAATCAGAAAAGAGAAAGGGAGAGAGAGAGGAATCAAGCCTCCATCTGCAGAGAGGGAGTCAGGAGACATGCCTTCTGGCAAGAGCTGAAGAAGACAGCTGTGTTTGGTGTGGTATTTTTAAACGCATCAATGCTGCTCCAATCCCCGCGCCTCGCCTGACCTATTTTTAGCCAGGGCTGGCCATTGTTCTATTTCTGTCACCTGTGGGCCACGCAGTTGTTGATTCACATGCAAATGAAGCTTGCTCCCTCCCTGGCTTGCATTACTGCCTCAGCGAGGTGCTCAGTACACAGTTACGGCTTTCCTAGCAACTCGGCTTTACATTTTTCTCTGCTCAGACGGCTTGCAGAGAAGAGAAAAATCCACAGACTGGAGAGAAATAGGGAGAGAGGCAGATAAGGAAAAAAAGAAGGTGGACTTGCCATCCTCTCCTAACACTGTGTTAGTGTTTGGACTAGACTGAAGCAGGGCACCGGGAGAGTGTGGCAGCCCTGCAGACAGAGTGTGCCGTTTGTGTTCCTGCTCTACAGTGAGAGTGGTTACTCAGAGGAGGAGGCAGAGGAAGGGAGAGAGTAGCCTGTTGTCGTGGTCTCTCCCCTGAGTGGCTGAGGGGTGGCTCTTGGTGACAGGAAACGCAAGGCTTGCGATGAGACCTGAGCGCTGAGTGGAGTATGCTGCAGACGATTTACGAGGGCGAGTCAAGTTTCTCCACAACAGAAGGGCGCGTTGGACACCAGCAGCTCCCCAACCAGAGCAAGATGCACAACGTGAACAACTCAGGTGATCACACAGCCCGGTGTTTCTACTCCTCTTGAGGAATCTCAGCTTTCAACCTTGTTTTTTTCCCCTTTTTGCGTACCAATCTCTGTCTTTCCTCTATCGCTGAATCTGTTCCTACTTCTCTACTCTCTTCTCATCCTATCTGCCTGTCTCTCACACGTTCACTCTCTCCCTCTCTCACATACTCTCAACTCTTTGCGCTCCCTCGGTCTCTCATTCTGTGTGAAAAGAGAACTCAAAGCTTCTCAGCACAGCAACGTGGTAGGATCAGGCACTTCTTCCTGAATCAAGGTAATTACTCTTGTAATGGCATATGCTGCTTTATAATTTGTGTTTCCCAGTGGGATTTTTACCTTAATCTGTTTTAAAAACCCTTCTAATAAGTAAGAAAGTGCTGCTGATTATCATAATATACTTTATTTTTAACATTAACACATTTCCTTATTTAAAATGCTCAGTAGAAAAACAACATTAACACTATACCCATGCTGTAGTTGCCTGAAATGAGTCACTGTGAACATGAAAGCGATGTTGTGTTTTGCGAGCTTCCATGTCAACGTGCACTTTTCAGGGAACAGGAAAAACTGTGACAGAAATACTGAGGGGACAACTGAAAGGTTTCTCTCAGGATATTTACCACAGACATTGACTGTTCAATTTTTGACCTATGAATTGAATTGAAGAATACATGGCTGACATCAGTATGAGTAACGTCTATTCACTGTATTGACTCAAGATGAGTCACACCTTATTTGATTGATTTTTTTTCAGCATGTGGCTATTTATTAAATGTGAAAATTGTCTTAGGAAATGAGTTAAGTGTTAAAGCATTGTGTTCTATGAAAACATCGTCATGTGGGTTGCTGGGAAGCATGTGTAATGACAAAGTGCAGATTGATTCATCTGAGGTCTTGATTTACTCAGAAATGTTATGACCTTTAAATTGTTATTAGATTATCTAGAATTAGCCAACAGCAAGGGAAAACAACATGCTGTTGACTAATTTAATCTTGTTGTTTAATGTAAATTTAGATTTTTTTTACATTGACTGTCAACTCAGTAGTTTGGGTGTAAAAGATGAGTAAAAAAACTCACTTAAAAAAAACAAAAAACACTGCTTCAAGTCTGATTTCAGGCAAGCAAACCGGGTGAGTGAAAACAAGCAGAGGCAGTGGGCTAAACGTGAGGAGATTTAAAAATAAGACAGGAGGATGACAGGGGGATGACACATTCCATCTCTGTCAATAGAGCAGGTTATTTGACTATTAGGCTACAGGAGCCCAGTCTTACAGGCCTGTGAGCCAAACAACAGATACACCGAGTGCCTGAATTCAGGCTCCTTGCTTATTCTGTGGGTCAGCTATTCTTAGGTGAGTTATTTTCAGCTTATGGCATTAGCCTGCTAAGATTAGTCGTCTGTGCGTTATCATTCCATCTTGGCATGCTCCTGATATAACAGTGGTTTGGAACAGATATTTATAGAGAATTCTGTCATTTGCCTGTTTAATTTGTTCTTTCCACTTTATTGTAAATCACTTGACAGTGACTAACATTATCTGTCTAAAAATGCAACTGTGGGATGCTTTTGTACGAGTTCACTGGGTCTCATGTATGTGTTGTTGAGCAGACATGTTCGCTTTAATGTAGACTTGAGGATGTTTTAGGATTATGAAAACACTGTCATCAGTATTGTTTGAGAACGGATCCTTGTGTCAGCTGAATAGGTGGTTAGTGAACAGTTGTTGCTAAATCAAACTTGATGACATTTTATTTTAATACTCTCTGCTGATACATTTCAAGTGGTTCATGAAAATAAAGGGCATGAATCTTTTCTTATTGTGATTAGTGTCTGTAACATCAAAGTTCTGACAAAAACAGTGCTCAGATGGGCTCTCTACCCAGGGAAAACTAATTAGTTCCCCCTGAGTGCAAGATATCATGTAAAATATCATGCAAGCTCTCTTCAATAGGAACCTTTCAGACAATAACAATGCTCCACCTTTCAAGTCCTCTCCTCTGTATCCTGTATCTATTCAGGTTGCCTCATGTTTGAAGTGCTCACTGCTAAAGAGCATGCGAAATAGAATAAAAGAAATATGGAGTTTTGATTCATTAATGATAAACAATAACTCATTATAAGAATGATGTAACATAGGCTATTATTTAAATTTTATTGTAATTTTTTTATTTGCTTTTTATATTTTGTCTGTTTGTCTTAATGTGTGTCATACAGAAAGAACAGTTTAGAGCTTGTGTTTTTATCAGGATCTTGGATGCTTTTCCTCTGGTTGGAAGGTTTGCTATGGCTCAATGCTTTTAGAAAATTGACTCTTGGTGATTGATTTATCAGAAATTTAATTGACTGTAGGAGCTGCTACAGTCCCCAGAGAGTAGGATAAATCTTTCAAGAAGAACTTGATAATGGTCGCCTACAATTTGCTGCATTTTCTCCTTTTTTTTGCTCGGACAAAGATTTGGTAGATGTCGTTTTGTATGTTGTAGTTTTGCGAGACGGTTTGACACGACGGCAGGACTGGACACGACTGGATTCCTGGCTCCCCTCGGCGAAAGGCCCTTGGTGGCTCAGCTCAGCTCAGCTCAACTCTCTTTGTTAGCAGATAGCCTGCAAGCCACAGCTCTGGCTCAGCTGCAAGGACGAGCCTGAGTCTTAAAAATAAAGACCTGTTTCCTGCTTTAGACATGCCAGCTGCTCAAAATAACAAGGCACTTAATGAGAGATCCAGCACCACATTGCAGTCCCAAGCATCAGCTTATTTTTGCCCTCAAACATCTTCTGTATCTCTGGTTCTATTTATACTGTCAGACAGGGAATTTAGATCAGTAACCATCTCTACTAAATGTATCTAACATACAACATCTTTAAAGTATAAACACAAAGACTGCCATCACGTGTAGAGCCAAAACTGGTATTTCAGTAATAAAATATACATTAAAGATGGTGATCTATGGTCAGTATTACATTGGGTTATGATGTTATAAACACATATCTTTTATACACACTAATGTGATTCACTGGAGCACCAGTGGAGCAACGGCTGCTCCAGTACTAAACGTACAAAAAAAAGGCACTTCAAATTGTGGTGATGTTTTTGGGGTTGTACTCATCTCAATTTGCCAAAAAGCTATTATAAATCAAACTAGTGAAAAACAACAACCTGTAACCATATGTAACACCATATTTATATAGTAGTTACAGTACACACATAATTATTATTATTATTGTTATCATTATTATTGGTTTGCTGCAACCAATTTGAGACAAGTAAGAAGATAAAGATATTTGATTCTCAACATTCATAATCTAATCTGTACCAACTATATTTGTATCTTGAATTAATTAATTCAGAATTTTGCAGGAGAAACATTTTATCTCATAGTACGTGTGCACTGTGTGCTATTGTAATTGCTGAAAAACAATTCTACTAAGCTTAAATGCCTGGATATATCAATCATTTTTAATAAGAAGTTAAATTGTTTATCAGCACTTACCTATCAACACCTGTTTGGTGTATTAAATAATATATTTCCATAATAATAATGTGTCTGTGAAGCCAGTTTTTTTCCCTTGAAATCTGAATATTATTAGCCTTATTCAGTGACGCTAAAGGGCACCTATAGGTGCAAACTAATCTAAAGGTGTAAGATTAGCTGCACGCTTTATATTCATGTTTACAGTATTAATAACTCCTTACTTACTGTAGTTTCCAGTTTAAGCACTAGCGTGATTAAAAAGGGCTAAATTTAAACTTCAAAGTGTAAAGTCCAACATTAGTCTTGGTGTAATGTTATTGACTAATGTTGATAATGTTGTACTATATGTATCTATAGGTTTTAGACTCCTTACATGTAATAGTATTGTTACTGATGATGTGTGTTTATTCTCTGTCTGGGGTGGGAAGCCTGCTAATTTGGCCTGGGGCAAAAAAGACAGCCATCCAACATCTCAAATTAAGGCTGTGATTGTCACTCTAACCACCACCAAAGCTAATGAGAGGCAGATCGGTTATAGAAATAAACACTTTGGGGACACTGGCTTTGCTCGCTGCAGTAGGAGTGTGGTCACAGGCCATAAGTCACCCTATCCCCCCTTGGCAGGCCCTCCGTAGGGAGGAATTTGGGCATGGGGAGGGTGCTTGTCGCTCCCTTGTGCTAAAAACAAATTTGGGACCTGTCATTCATAAATCTCTTGTTTACCAGTGCCTAGAGACACTTATGTGCACTTCCACCAATCAGGAGGCACCTCACTTTCACCTGAAAAACAGCATTCATATCAAGGGTTGTGATCACTGATGATGACACAATTGGACCACTGAACCTAGAAGTGGCAGGCTCCACTATGCAAGTGATCATTTTAAAAGTGACCCAAAAGTTACATAAATGCAACACTGCGCTTTTATTTTTGCCTGTGTTAAATTGAGCAGGCGGCCTCACAACTGTGACAGTCTTTCACACATTGTCTATATTAAGACCCTGCTCAGAAAAGCATTTTATTTAGCTCTAGTTACTGGTGGTTCCGTATTCTCCTCTGCCGAAGGAGTATTTTTGTATTACAGAAACAGCAGATTTCAGTTTTGAGTAGTTTCAGGGTGCATTTGACCTAAATATATTAACTGTAAAATTGTGGCAGCACATATATAGGTCTAATGTATTCCGTGGTTGGGTAAAAAACATAAACTGAGGCATATTTTGACCTTTTTTATGTTCTACTATAGGCACAGAAAGTGATGTTAATCATGAGGAAAGAAAATTCTAAATTATACATTAGGTGGAGGCTTCAGCTGAGCTGGAACAATGCCTGCCTACCTTTCGGACCTCATTATATTCCCTCAACATTGTCATTCCATCCAGCGTTAGTCTTGCCAACACAGTGGACGGTGAGTAGACAAGAATAGAACAGGCACATGAGGCTGTTGTGGTTTCCTCAAGGGCCATTTCATACAGCCTCGGTTATCAAAGGTGGCTTTAGCTTTCACACTCCTCCTCCTCCTCCCTGCCTCCCTTCCTGTTAAACCACTATCTGAGATTTTTTTGATTGAGGCTCAGCTTGTTGTGCTGATCAAAGTGGAGATCCTTAATGCCAGTCACAGTGAGGGTACAGAATGAAATATGAGATTAATTAGATATCACAGTGGTGAATTCTCCCAGGCAGCAGGTGTTTTTTGTTGCTATATTTAGGTCCATTAGGCAAAAGTAGCGCTGAGGCTGTCTGACTCTCTGAGCCCTTCAATAGTTCACAGGTTCACGGCTGCCCCTGGAACAGCGCCTGTTACAAAAGAGTCCTTTGTCAAGTACTTACAAGCTAAGATTAATATTCACTGTCAGTAGAGAAGGGTCTGTTCTACAGGTGCCTGTTCTCTGTGCCTGCCCTTCTCCGTCATTTGATTGGAGCTGTTTTTAGAACACAGAGAAATATTACAGCACAGGAGTCCCCTGTAGCTGTCTTCACTCTTTGAATGTGTTTTAAGACAAGTTATCACTTAGCCACTGAATCTCTACAGTGTGTGTGTGTGTGTGTGTGTGTTGGAGGGTTCTGTAATGCTTTCTCTCCGTCTCTCTCTGCTGGGGACTCCATTCTTATATAAGAGCTGAAAAGCTGATCTAATAGTCAACATGTCACATTGCCACTGTAGGCAGGAGATGACATGCAGTGAGACTCGATATCTGCAGGATGGGGAGACATAATTACGTCGCCAGCGTTGCCATGACAGCGGCAAGTTAGGGTGGTGGATACTAGGGTGTGGGGGTTGTCACAGACCAGGATTGCGCCACTTGCTTTTATGTTTCTATTTATAATCATCACCGCCGCATACACATGGAATGGTGGCAATGAAAAACAGGCTACATGACAAAACAAATGGGCGCTAGTGTGCTTCACAGCATCAGTGAACAGGAGGGCATTGCTTTTAATTGATGGCTACTGTAGACTGATGCTGCTTATTTTGGCAGATTTAAACTCTTTTTTTATTGATATTTTATTATATTTATTGAGAATATATGTATGACAATGCAACACAAGATTATTTATGTGAATGTAGAAAGTGTAGTGTGTCAGTTTTCTCTAATGCTTCCAATGAGCAGGTGGCGTAATAACATTGCCTGTATTTGTTCCCTCAAATGTGACCCTTGAGAAGATTAAGGCAATGAATGCACTCAATAAATCTCCCTCTAGCCACTGGAATTTTAAGCAGGTTTGAATATTTCTCTGGTCTCAAAATGGAAGAGAAATTATACAGTCTGGACAGTGTGCACCCTTCCTTGAATGTCACATCATGATCAGCATAACTAACATGCAGTTTTATCTGGACATTTTTATTTAATAACTGGTCAAATATAGGCCTAGATGCCCATTATTTAATTAATATCTAAAATTGGTTCAAAGGTGTGATGCTGTTTACAATAACTGTTCACTGTAGTTAGCTTATACAGAAGTGTAAATGAAACAACACAGGGATGAAAATGATAAAGAAAAACATTGTACAATCACTGATCATCCTCTGTGGAATAGAAAGATAAAGTAGCCCTGTCTTCTATGTTCTTAACTGGCAATCGATTTTCTCTGGAGCAAGCTATTTTTAGAGCTTGGAGACCAAAGGGATGCCCTCTCACTTTGTATCTGGCAATTACTTATGATGGACGTAGTTGTCAAAGACAAATGCAGTTCTTACTGATGCACATATTGCAGTGTCTGCACTCAGTAACAAAGATGGAAAGACTTCCGGTGGACTTCCGGTAATGGCGGAAGCAAGTGTGTCTGTCCAACCCACAAGATTTAAAAAAAAAAAAAAAAAAAAAAATTTAAAGGCTGAAGTGTTAGAAATAAAAACCTGATGGTCAAAATGATGGACTTACTCTTGAAAGAGATCAAGGATTTTAGGGACTGAAAAATATATCAAGACAATTATGCAACAGACAACAGAATTACACTTTGATGTAGAAAAAATGAGCGACAGACTGGAACAGTTTGAGCGCTGGGTCGGTGAGATACATGATACTGAAATACTGCACCATAAATCGATTAAATATCCGGTGAACACAGTTTCGGGGATGGAAGAACATCTGAATATCTGGAAAATAACTCCAGGCAAAACATTGTGCGTCTATTGAAAGAAAGTGAAGGCAACAATATGACAGCTTTCCTCAAGAAACTGTTTAACGAGGTGCTTAAAATACCTGGAGAATTTAACATCATCAGAGCGCACCGCGTGTACAGAGAAGACAAAGATCATAACCGACTGATAATTGTTGCCTTTTTGAACTTTGAACAAAGAAGCAAATAGTACATGCTGCATGAGGGAAGAAGGATTTAACCTATAATGGTATGCATATCTTCTTTGATCTCGACTTCAGCGAAACAACAGAGAGCCTTGTACAGGCGTTTGAGAAAACAACTCAAGGCCAAGAATATAAAATCGCACATCTTGGCCCTGGCCAAATTGAAGGTTTTTAGTGAAGATGGGACCTTGCAGATATATGAAAATCCACAAGCTGCGGCAAAGGCTCTCGAGGAGTGGGGACTGCTCATTAGTGTCCTGGTACCATGAGAGTCTACACGTCAAGACCCACAGATCATGAAACTGGACACTAATCAGTTGCAACAATGGGATGTGGAAAGGAAACAACAGATCAGTTGAAATATCATTGAACTGGTGCAAGAGGCGCAAGAGAATCTTAGACTATGTTAGTAAAAAGCAATTTTGAAAATGTGTACATGTTTGCATATTGCAATAAATATTGTATTGGCTCAGGATAATAGGAAAGAAACACCCTCCTGATTTGCTCCCTGCTTTGTTGTTGTTTGTAAAAGCTGAATGATTATCACATTTCAGAATAGTTTTAGTTTCTTTCTTGTTTCTTTGTCTTAATTTCTGGCTTTAACTTATGTTCACCAGTTTTTTGTTATTCTTTTTCCTTTTATTAGAGGGACCTAGCTGATTGGCATGGGTTTTTGTTTCATTGTTTTTTCTTTTGTTGCTTTGACGTTAATTTTCACCACTAGACATTTGGTCAAAGTAAATGTGTTTTCACGTTGTTTCATGTCTTTCATGTTAGTTTGGATCCTTACCTTGCATCCTTGACGTCATCTATCAGTTTAAATTGTACTAAGTTTATTGAAAAAAATAAAGGGTTTGTCAAATAAATTTTTGAAAATAATGAAAAACTGGAGAAAAAAAAAAGATTAAGGAGAGGAGTTTAATGGACGACATAAATGAACCTGTATAATATGCAACTACCCTTCGTAGAAACAGCTTATTTGATAAAAACAAACAACTGGAACTGGAGAATTTATACTATGGGTGTATAAATGGTCAATAGATCTCATGCCAGTGGGATTGAAAAGGGTGAGTGTACTGCTCATCTTTTAAGATTAAATTTAAGCAATTTTGCCAAGAAAAACATGATGAACTTGTATACAACAAATGGTGTTACTTACATCTCCACATGAAATATTATGTGAGTTGGTGGATAATTTCAATGCTTTATTCTCTTTTGAGAAGGAGCCAGAGTATCTCACTGGCTCTGATATTGAATTATTTTTTCCAGTAAACTATGATCAGACACTCAGTACATCAGCAATTAAGTTGTGAAGGTGAAATTTTGGAAGGAGAGTTATTGGATGTCATTAATCTCCTCGGGTAAATCACCTGGGATTGATGACACTCCTATTGAGGTTTATAAGACTTTTTTCACAGAAATTAAAAAAACCTCTGATCGCATTTTTTTAACTACTCTGTCACTCAGGGAATATTATCAGACACACAGAAAGAGGGCATCTTAATATTACTCCTAAAGCAAGATCCACATGGGCATTACAAAGATATTGTATATCTGAAACATGGAGAAGACTGACACTATTCTGCTGTGATACAAATATTCTCTCTAAATGTATTGCATTGATCATAAAAAGAATTACTGGTGATATAATAAAATACGATCAAGGTTTCATAAAAAGGTGTTTTATTAGTGGTAATATAATATATTTTAGTTTCTAAATGCACTAGTACTGTCAATCTAATTATTCAAACTACTGAAGGGATCTTATTGAAATACATTTACTTTAACTTTTTTTTCCTTGTTGTGAGATGTCATCATATTGTTGTGTGTGTATTATTTGAGTGTATTAAATAATTTTTAAAAAGTTACAAAGATCACAGGAATATAAATTCACAAATACATGTTGGTTCCAGGCTCGCAAACAACTTTGCTTTAAATCATTTATGGTAAGAAGGGATATCTGCATAATGTTCTGGTGGAGACTAGGAGAAGAACTCCCTTTATTTATTTATCAAACAGTGGGAAGATAGGATTTACGTAAATACTTTAAATGACCACTTCCAACATTTCGTGCCAAATGTCCATTGAGTCTGCTATACAGCTGCTCCCAGTAGACTCTACGCTGACGGATGTGATCCAGTGTTTGTTTATAGAAACTATTATAATTGTAGGTTTCTGAGGATCGCTGGAGAGAAAGCTGTGCTCCTCATTTCTGACCCTTCTCCTTCCCTCCCTCTCGTTCTTTCTCTCTAATTCTGAAAACGCGTCCCTTTTCTAAAATCCCAATTTTCCTTTCCTGCTTAACTCTTAACATTGTGAGATAATAATATATACAGTCACCTGTGGTTGCATGAGTGGAGTTGATAAAATCACAGGTGCTGTTTGGATTTGACTAATCTCTTTCTCTCTTTAATCCCTCTGCTTCCCCTCTGCATCCCACAGTGGACATTAAGCCAGACGTGCCGTTGACTGTGGATCCCTTATCACCATTGGACCTACGCACAGATCTGAGGATGGTGGGGCCAGGCTCAGACCCGGGACTGTGGGAGAGGCAGCTGCAGCAGGAGTTGCTCCTCATTCAGAAGCAGCAGCATATCCAGAAGCAGTTACTAATCAGCGAGTTCCAGAAGCAGCACGAGAAGTTGACCCGTCAGCACCAGGCTCAGCTCCAGGAGCACCTCAAGGTCAGTATTGCACTGCACAGTTGTATGGAGGACAGCAGTGGCACAGCACAGCACCACAGTGAACAAAACAGCAGAGCACAACACAGCATGTCATAGTGCAGATCAGGAGAAAACATTATAGCTCAGAACAACATTACAGAGCACAGAAAGAAAGAAACAACTCAGTAAGACAGGGTGTTGAGCAATACATTACAGCACAGTGTGAGTTTTGTTTCTACAGATAAGTACCAAATAGCCCATCACAGCAAAATAGAAACTGCAGAAGTTCAGAGACGCCACTGTTGTTTTAAAAATATATTTATCAGTGTGCTCCCTTTATGCTGACTGGAGGCCCGCATGTTTCTCAGCTCCAGCAGGAGCTCCAGGCCATGAAACAGCAGCAGGAACTCGCAGAGAAGGAGCGCCGTCTGGAGCAGCAGCAGCAGCAGAACCAGCAGGAGAAGGAGCAGGAGAGGCATCGGCGAGAGCAGCATGTTTCCAGTCTGAGCCTCAGGGGCAAAGAGCGCTCCCGAGAGAGTAAGGGCTCGACACCGCCATCATCACCATTACCATCAGGGGTGGAATTTGTGATTCTGAGGGCCCCAGGCAAAAGCACGCATGGGGCCCCCAGATCATAACTCTAATCCTTTTCAATCATTTTTTAATACATTACCTTAGAGTGAGGCCTAAGCACAATATGCATATAACAGCAGGATAGGAATGGTTTGCTGTAGATGAATGCTCCACTTGCTCAGAAAATACTCAGTCACACTGGGTCATGTACATGTTTTGCTATCATCATTATTACTATTACTATTATTTATAATATTCAGATGTCCTGGCTCTAAAGATTACTTAGCATAGCAGTTGCTAAACTTGAGCTTATTGAGCTCGACAGCAGTGGAAATCAGACCAAAGAAGTTTTTGTCTTAACATTTTGTTTAACTTCTGTTATAGCAACTACTGTATAAGCAAGGCGTATTTCAACTCATATGGCAGGGCTGCATTTAGAGGTCTACTATAGTCTATATTAGTAGATTAGTTATTTGGTTTCTGGTTGCAAGGGCTTAGACAGACACCTATCTTGGCCTGTTGTTAGACTGTATCTCATTTAGCTGCTGTAACAATAATAGTCACAGGTCTCTTCCTAGGCTCTAAAAACAAACCACAGAGACAAAAACACAATAAAAGTGTTGAGACATGAACTAAAACTATTAGCCTGGCTAGATACCACTTGGGGTACATGGTAATTTATGTTTTCTGTCCTATTTGAGTGCCACCCCTTGTTACCAAATCTAATGTTCCTTTTAGATAACATTAAACAATACAGTGATGAATAAATCTGATTAAAAACTTAATATACTTATTCCAAAGGACAAATTAATTCTGTATTGCTGGTAAGTAGAAACAACATGTTTTAAGTATTAGATTTAGAGTACCTGTGCCAGAGGATTCTTAGTTTAGAAAGTTGAAATCACTTCATTCATCATATAAATAGAAGTTGCCAGTGATTTAAATATGATAGTGTTGTTGATGATGAAACGGTATTTCACCAGTATAAGTGATGACATAAGGTTGGCCGGTGCCATTTAAGCTTAGAATTTAGTCGAACTTGTCTTTCAACAACAAGATCAAAATAGCTTCAGATATAGTATATCATTTCTGTTTTTACCTTATAGCTAACAATAGACTAGATTTATGGCTTTGTCAGGTCAGGTAATTTGAAACTGTGCCCTGCAACTGTAACCCTCCAATGGGAAAGAAGGTCTCTCTGCAGTATTGCTTGAAACTAATATTGTGCTCTTAAACCACTAGGGGGAGATCTTCCTACATAAGTTGTGACTGCTGTGAAAGATAAAGTAAACTCAATCAGCAGAAATTAAAGAGAAAAACACAAAATGTACGTACTCAAGGGTAGTTTTAGGTAAATGTGACATACCAAAACCAGTGAAGATGAAGAAAGCTTTAAGTTTCAAGAGGGTAACCTTTAGTTTTATAACAATTCCTTTTCCATAATATCATGCCATATATCATGAGTCATAGCCCTAGGGTAACCCCAATCCCTGTGATTCCGTCTTTTGGTCTCACAGGTGCAGTGGCCAGTACCGAGGTGAAGCAGAAACTCCAAGAGTTTCTGTTAAGCAAATCAGCAAAGGACCCTGCTAGCAATGGAGTCAATCACTCTTTCATCCACCACCCAAAACTCTGGTACACGTAAGTACATTCTGGTGTTTTAGGCTGATGGAATGGGATACAAATACTACATTTAAGTCACATAATCTATATCATGATATCACATTGCACTCTTTTAAATTTTATGGCTTCTTGTGTAATCAGGTCCTCCCACCACACATCTCTGGACCAAAGCTCTCCACCTCTGGGCGGCACATCCCCCACCTGCCAGTATACTCTGCCATCACCCATAGAGAGCAAGGATGACTTCCCCTTGAGGAAGACAGGTTTGTTAATTTGCACACACACACACACGCACACAAACACACACACACACACACACACACACACACACACACACACACACACACACACACACACACACACACACACACACACACACACACACACACACACACACACACACACACACAACACGGACCTAAACATGCATACATAAATCTATATCAACACGCAACTAGTTAAAAAAGATTTCATTGTGAGTGTTGAGAAGTTGCCTTAAATAAGTCATTTTCTATTTGGCATGTTGGGTTATAAATACAGTGACTGTCTTTTTGACCCATGTCAATCAAGAGGTCGGTGTACCCACAGAGTGTTTTCTGAGGTAGCTGATGACCTGCTAATAACACGAGTTAGGCTCATTATGACCCCTTACACCCCCCCACCTCCCCCACCCCATTCCTCCAGGGCTAACCATAGAATTTTCATAAGGCTTGACGCATGCCAGAAAAGTAACTTAAACCTTCCTCACTTTTATTTGGATTATTCTAAAACGTATAGCAGTACAGAGCACAGTTTAACTGTATGTTTTCACTACACGTTTAAATTTGAATTACTGTTATTTGTACTGAAATTATCTTGCCATTATTTAAAAAGAACCATATCCGTCCCTATGTTACAATAATAAACCAAGTTCCAAGGCCTCTTTGAACTGTTTAGTAGTAAATGGGAGAATTAAAGCGGATTAATTTCTTCTGAGTTATAGGCTTTAAAAACTGTTTTGAAAGGACACAGGTTCCCACCAAAAAGCAGCTCAGGTTTGTTGGTTTAAAGTTTGAGGAACCCTTTGGGGATGGCTGTATAAATAAGGATAACTCCTGGTCTCCTGGTTTCCACGAGCACAAGAGCTCACCATGCTAAAAACTTCATAATTCGGCAATGAGGTCACCAAATTATGTCCTTTTCCCCTTCATGTCTCTTTTAATTACACTGGAAAACAATTATACCTGTTGAGTTATTTAACTACAGACCTGTCATGTTGTATATATATACAATTTAGAGATCAGGCAAAGAAGTATGTCTTCAAAAATAATGTCATGTATAGTAGTGCATGCAAGAAAAAATATTAGAAAGAATACATGAAAGCTGTAAGAGCATGTAATTCTCCTTGAATCATACAAATACAAGTTAGAGCAGAGAAATACCTCTTATAAATATATATTTACATGCCTTTAGATCCACAAAGTAAGGAATTGCCAGACAGTTTTTTTTTTTAAATAACAGAGCGACTGTTTATTGTAGAATTGTTTGCCTTTCAACATGAACACAAAAAGGCAAGTTGAAACAAATAACTGGAAGATTTCAGTCTCTCTGATGCTCAGACAACAGTTTTATTCTTTCATTTGTGGTTAAATCGTCCCCTCATTTTTATGTTCTTGACTCTTGCACTGATAAAACTAATTCTTGCTCTTTGGATTCCTGAATCTATATGTGGTCATTTCCTGTTCAGGCCTTCCTCCCCCACTTCCTGTCTGTCTTCATTAAAGTCCTCTGAGAGCTTGGCACGCGAGGGGGAAACACAAAGGTAGTGTTGTTCCCTCAAGCCACAGGCTGTCACTGATAGCTGATTGGCAGGTGTTGCCGAGTTAGGACTGGCACAGGCAGGATGAACCTCGGCAAGACTGTTTGTTTAAGCAAAGATAGCTCTCTCAAAACAAAGTCGAGATGACTCGAATGCTCCATGTTAGACTTCCCACTGGTTCATTTGCACCATCTTTAGCTTGGAAGTGACTGATAGTCTAAAAAAAAAAAGAAAAAAAAAAAAGAAAGGGTAAAAAAAGGGGTATGACTAGAAAAGCTCATTGCTTCATCCTATACCCATTCGAACATTAGATATTTATTATTGTTTGTTGTATGCCTGAAAAAGGAAAGTAAATAAAAGAAAAAAAAGAAAGGAAGGAAGAAAGAAAGAAAAAAAAGAAAATGGAAAGAATATATATGTGTGTGTATGTGTATATGTATATATGTTGTTTTTCTATTTCTATTTATTTATTTTTTGCTATAATTTCTATTTTGCCGTAAACCACTGCCTATTTGTTTTGTTTCGCTATTTTAACATTCGAAATAAACTTAACTAACTAACCATCTTTTTTCTGGTTGAAGTTGAGGTTCAGAATGAGGTTTATGAGTGATCTACATTGTGTATGGTCTGTTTTAAAACTTATACTTTTCCTCATGTGGTTTTTGAAAACTTGCAACAAATTTTTATTTCTAATTTAGCTTTCATCATGTTAAACACACTATTTAGTATATACGGGTAGAGGACATAAAACTAACACCTGACTATCTATAATAAATATGAACCAGTAAGAACTGAAAATACCCCGTTAAAGAAAGAATCTGTGATTTGATCTCTTACCATTAGGTGCCCTATTTATAGTTACATGATCCTTAAAAACAGGATAGCGGTGATACCCCCGGCTTTATTTCACTCACCCAAAAAGTACTTTAAAGAATTTCACGTGATTAACTTGTTTACTTGGGTATATATCCTCTTTGTTTCACTTCCAGGGACAAGAATAGACCAGACTGAGGGCAGGTTATAGTCTGTAACAAGAATAGTTGCAGCTTAGCAGTAAGATGTGCAACACCCGCTCTGGTCTTGACCCAGTTACCAAATGTGTGCATTCAGCAGGTGCAAGACAGTGTTTCAAAATTAATCCTACAAAGGTAAATCTGTAAAGCCCAATGTATATGAAAGTTTGTGTGTAAATTTTAAGAATATCATGCAACCTTTTATATCAGAAACATTCATTTAACTTGCTAATCTTACAACATGGTATATGTGAACTCTATAACACTAACCAAGTTTATTGGTAGTGCTAAAGGAGCAGCAAGTAAAGTCAGTTTTATTAAAACTACAAAAGTTATTTCAAGACACTTTTCATATAGAGCAGGTGAAGACTATTCTCTTTAAACCGCCAATACTGATACAGCCAATGATAATATTAATTTCAGCCTCAGTTTACACATGATTGTCAGGCAAAATGCATAGCAGACGTGTTCTTGTACAGAACACAAAATTCAGCTTTCCACACAGCCATCTGTCCACATCCAGGCTCTAATGGACACAGACACTCACAGTGACAGCAGAGTTAAAATTCTGATTAAGTGGAGATAGCATAACACATCCACCAGCAGAGCCACTAGCCCTGCACCACCACTTTCAAATGTAATAAGCTGATTGATTTATGACCCTGGTGTATTGCAGGCATCCTGTATGTTTTCTGAGCAGCAGAAGTGACCCAGGTGTTTTGAGTTTATATGCTTTGCGACTACCATCATTGCCTCCTGTTGCACTGTGCACCAGGGCATTTTTTCCACGGAGACCAGGGAGAAAGTGTTTGTTCCCGTGCTGCTGTCTGGCGTTCCCGTGGCGACCAATTGGGATGCGTTGCTTGGTGGCAGCAGTGTGTAAAAATAGAAAGCAATCAAGGCAGCAGGGCGTGAAGCAGATTCATACGACTCCCAACAGCGTTTTCTCCATTTATCTCTCCTACCTCTTTTCTTCCTCCCTCGCTCGCTTTCATTCTACCTCACACCCACAGGATTAGAGGTCTGTGCCACGTATTAGGGAAGAAGGTTTTGCTGCTTTTGACAAAAGCCAGAAATAGCAGCATCTGGCCCACTCTACTGGCTGTGCCCTCTCCTCACCGCTCCCTCTCCTCCTCCCTGCAGTGCTCCCGCATCATAGCCCCACTTCTCCTATGTATAGCTGTATGTTGTACACATTGCAAAAGGTCTTCTTAATTATTGATCTTAATTGATGAATTATTGATTATTGAACTAAATAATTGAAACAGGTTGGCTATTGTGTAACAGAAGGTTTACATAAGTTCAGTGCCGCTTTGTGGCCTGGCTTTCAGTCAAAAGACCAGCTTATCTATTCTGCTTTATTTGAGTGTGTAAAGCTAGCCGTGGGATTCCATGTCTAAGGGGTTGATGGGAAGTCCATATGAGTTCATGTTGACCCAGTGAGTCACTGTCACTGTGACTAGACAGCAGCACAACTCAACAGTCAGACACAAAAGTGTTTACATGCATTCGCATAACTGATGCTCACATTATTCAAAATTAATTCCTTGCCCAGATTCAACCTCCAGTGCTTTTTTTTCTTTTTGTGTTATATAATTTTTCCATCATCACGTCTGTGGCACGCACTTTTAGTTTTTGAAATTAGTTCTACTGTCTTTTTTTATCAGAGGTTTGCAGAGCTCTAATTACAATTTAAGAATTAAAGGTCATGTCCTCACTGTTAATTGCAATGTCCTTTTTATTTTTTTCAATTTAAAGCGACAATTTAGCGGGGAATGAACGGTCTGTAATACCTTCTTTAGCCATTTTGTAGCATTATTACACTACAGTATGTTCTCAATTAAATGACAAAATTAAAGACAAATAGCATGAAACCTCCATGCTCCACTTCACCCCACTGTACCTCTGCTGAGTCATTTGACCTAACTATTTTGTAAGTTACTTGTCATGCTCCTGATTAGTAGTTTAGAAACAATGGCATAAGCAAATAAACAAGAGTCAAATATGACTTTATTGCACATTGACTATATTTTTCAATTTGTTCTGCTTTCAAATTCAATTTTTATCAAACTTGGCTTTGTTTTGGGACTGTTGTAAAAGTTCTTTAAGGGTGGCAATCATCAGTTTTGTGTAACAGTGTTATTGTGGAGCAGGGCGTTCCTGCAAAGAGCGTCTAAGTTCAGTAAATCCACCCTGGTTAAGTAGAGGTTTAAAAATAATTCAATAATCTAAAGTGAAACAAAATGCCACTTTTGACAAATGCTTTTAAATCCATCATTAATACCAGTTGAAAAGTTTGAAAGCAATATGTCTATTGTGAAAAATATTACGTCAGCCTTTCTGTCAACACTGATGGACTGGATTTGTAAGTCTGGATCAGTTCAGGCCTAAGCTATGTGTGAGTGTGTGTGACTTAGGAGTGTGTTCAGACTGTGTATTTGGGTATCTCTGTTTTGCATTAGGGGGAGGGGGTGTGGGGAGAGCCTGAAACATCTGCCATGTTTTTGTGTTAGTTTAACTGTTGCTACTGTATCAGACTGTGGTCACCAGGGCGGCAGGTAGCGGACTATTTCACTTAGAGCCTGTGTGTTGCTCAACCTAATTTAGTCCAGATGAGGTGGAAATGGGCCCAATCCTGACTCATTTAATTTATCTGAAACCTGCTCTGAATTTTACTGGAACTGAAATTGTTACACATTGAAGTGTGACAACATCTCTTTTTTGTTTTTTTTTAAACTGACATATAGTCTTTCTTTATTTCTTTTACTTTCCTTTTATTTTATGATGTTACATTTTTCTTTGGTAATGTTCAGCATCACTTAAAGTTATCAGTCACCATGCTTGATTTCAGGCATAGAGCAGTTTTAAAATGAATGTAATAATTCAATACATTGTACACATTTCTTCATAGTAGTACATAGGGTACATGATCATATAATTTATATAAGTGAATAGGGTTCTTTGTCATCCTGAGACTCACAGAAAAAATTATTCCTCATGTTTTAGCCTCTGAGCCCAACCTGAAGGTACGATCCAGACTGAAACAGAAGGTAGCAGAGAGGAGGAGCAGCCCAATGCTCAAGAGAAGAGACGGCAACATAATGACTCCTTACAAGAAGAGAGCCCTGGAGCTAATGGGTATGTGCAGTTGGCTGAGCGTTGAATTTTCTTTTTCTGAGAAACATTATGTCTGTTACATGTGATGCAGATTCTCTACATCTTATCGCCTGGTGTTTAAAATGTTCTCAGTAAACAATTCACGTCTATGTCTTGGGGTTATTATTGCATAGCAGCATAATAATCAGCAATTTTGCATCGCAGTAGCATATAATGATCGCTGCTTTTATGTATTGTATTCAGGTAGCCATGACCAAATACATTAAACAGTTGTGAGGCTGCAGGAGTTATTCCAAGCCTCTGTATGTGTGTTGCGTATAGAGTGTGAGCATGCATACTGCATCTAACTCCTTGATGTTCTGTAGACTCGACGCCCACTAACAGTGCCCCTGGCTCTGGCCCCAGCTCTCCCATAGGGGCCTCCAGTGCCTTGGGGGCTGAAAATGGACCCTCCTCCCTGCCTACTACCACAAAAACTGAGGTATGTTTGTAAATCGCCAGCACTGCTATTGATATGCCAAAAAATCTGAAAAGCTTACAGTTGATGTTACTTTCCAAGCAAATCATATGAATATTACAAATATAATTGCACATCACGGCAGAAAAATCCTGCTTGCAGCTAAAAAAACAGCCAGTTGTCCTCTGTCTGTAACACTCCAGTGAAAATGGCTGCCCACACTTACATTAAAAAGGCACAGTTTGACCCACATGTCGGAATCTCCCAAGTTTGCTTGCTTAAATGTGACATGTTATGCAGGACAATAGAAGTGCTGTATGAGTGTTAAAGTGCTGAACACAAACAATGCGAAAACAACAACAGAAATGTACATACTCTGCATTTTTCTGTCCAACATTTTTCTTCCAGATGTGCTGTACAATCAGTTTTATGTTTGTAAAAAAAAAAAAGGCAAAAAAAAGCCACATCTTTAGTTAACTGCAAGGTTGCTGTTGGCTTGTCATTGTATTTCTGTCATTGGCCTGGCTGCAGTCCTGTTCTGAGTTGTTCTGAGGCGTTTCCCAATAGATTCATGGCTGAGTTACTGACCAGAGCTCCCTTTGGACCGAGCTCACAAAGCAGACCATTATAGCGGGTGGCAGATATGACACATCTCTGAACAATCTTAGCAGAACAGCTGTGTTTTCCTTAACCATCGCTGTTTACTCTCCCAGGGACCTCCAGTGACACAGAGAAGGGAGAGACGCCCTGACATCAGGCTGAAGGTTGGGGCTTAGGGAGACAGACAAACTGTGGAGTTTAATTGATATCCCAGGCACTGGTAGCCAAAGACACCCACATGCTAACAACATAAACACACAGGATTGCTATTGTATCAACCCAAGCCGAGGCTCTCATAAAAGTCATTGGTGGACTGTGGGGCTGCCCGTAGACCTCATGCCTGTTGCAAAAGCAAGGCGTGTTTGTGCACCGTTACATTAGGTATCCTTTTTCAGAGGGAACGGGTCCCTCGGGTCAAATATGGGCCGGATATCCACATACAGGTCACTGAGTACTGGTAGGGGTTGGAAGGATAAACACGGCTGTTCCAAAACCACATGCTGGTCCGCTGCTCTGCTGGGTACAGGAAGTATGCCCCAGTGCTGATGTTCTCTGAGAGACTAGCCTGAGGGTGGGGACCGGGGGAGTAGGAACAGATCTTGAGCCGACTGGGGACTGAAGTACTGACTGAGGGTGGAGCGGTAGATTTAGAGGTTTACAATGTTTTATAATAGCTGAGCCTATCATCCTCACCGGTGCCATTCTATGAAGCTCCAGGAAACTTTTCCTGCCTGCCACTCCTTCCTATCATCACCATAAAAACTTTTCCGTTTTAGCAAGGAGGGCTGTTGTTTGTCATAGTGCATTAACGTTTATGCCACTGCTCTTGTTGCCTTTTTAAACTGTCCATGCTGGGAATTTGAAATCTATCACCTCCTCCTAAATCTCTTTTGCTTCTTTCCTGTGTCTTTGATGTAGAGATGGCCTTCACAGCCAAGATTATTCCGACCTGAGGGCTCTGTTTCGATGCTGAGTTTATACACATCTCCCTCCTTACCTAACATCTCCTTGGGGCTTTCAACTGCATCCTCGCCCATTAGTGTGAGTAAAAATGTTTTCTGAGATTTTCGAGAAAACCTGTGTGTTTTAAATGAAGTAAAATCTTACGTAATGCATAAGTTCACTGGTTCTGCATTGGTAAGTTTTTCAACTCAGTCAGTCTCTAAGCATCAGTGGCTGTCTGGGATCTCTGTATGGACTACAGGTCACTGACCTGTGGCCCCAAAAGATTTTATCACCCTTAGATAAATATTGTTCTGCAGTGTCTTGTGTCAAACATGCTCTTATCTTCCTCTATTACCTCATTTATCACAGCTTTTAAAAAAGTCCAAGTCCACTCAAGTGCAGCACCTGATAACACAGCACATGATATATCATCTTTTAGCTCTCTGGCACATTCCAAAGAGGCCTGTTCATCAGCCGCTGTGACTTCCCTGTAATTACAAGAACTATTTTCACCCAAAAAAAATCACATTATTTAATCTGGTTGTAATCATGACAAATAGTCGTACATGACAACCAATGCCAGTGCATAGCATGTGTAGCTTGAACTGAAAAATAACCATTACTTTTTGATTTATGTCTTCTTCTGTCAGGCTGCCATGGGGTTGAAAGACAGATCAACAGAAATCAAACATGGGTTGCCTGGGCACCTCCTGGGTCCTGTGCCCCTGCAAACAGGCCTGGAGTCTAAGGTGAGCCCCAGTCACCAGGCTCTCCTTCAGCACCTCTTGCAGAAGGAGCAGATGAGGCAGCAGAAGATGCTCTCCTCTGGTAAGACTGTGTTACTTGATGTCAAACATAACATTACATTATGTTGCTACGCATTACATATTGATATACTTGTGACTTTAGAAGAAACCTAAAATGAGTTATAATTCATTTTTTATGTCAAGGCCCCAGCTCCATGTCATCCCACCCTCAGTCCCCTCTGGCCATGAAGGATCGCCCCTCCAGCAGTCGCCCTAAACTACCAAAACACCGGCCCTTGAACAGGACCCAGTCAGCGCCCCTGCCTCAGAACACACTGGCCCAACTTGTTATCCAGCAGCAACACCAGCACTTCCTGGAGAAACAGAAACAGTACCAGCAGCAGATCCATATAAATAAGGTATTGTGCTCTTCATCAATATTCAAATCACAAGGGAGGATTTTGACTTTCAGATTGCTTTTTGCTGCATTTTGCATTCCTTTTTAGGTCTCGTGAGGTCTTACTTTACTGCAGGGAGTCTGATTTAATCATTGTAAGCATATAAATGCGAATCTATTTTTAACCTTTTGTAAAAGCATTTGTGGAAGCTCAAGTTTACAGACCTGGGCCATAGTCTGTTCTTCCCTGGAATACCGGTGTTATTTCTGCGAAGCAAAGAACTTCTTTCTGACTTCAAATGGGGAAGAAATGCTTCCCCTGCACTAATTCTGTTATCATAGCTTAAAGCATCAGTGCTGTTCACATGCTAACTCTGTGAAATTCAATTCAACTAAGTTCAAATGAAGGAAGAGTGCCCAGAATACATTTTGTTCCTCTGTGGCAATATTTGTGTTTCTGTAAGCTGGCCGAGGTGACCTCGCTATACACAGAGTGTAATTATTCTGGTGAGGGACGTGTGTGAGGTGGCAGACACTGTGAAAGGCAGCATTGTGTAAGCGCACATACTGATGTGTCCCAACGCTGGTCTCTGAAAGAGCCATGGGAACCATAGAGCAATCCTTACCTAGAAGTAATAAAAAGCACAAAGCACCATAAGCAGTTATGGAGCTTTACAGTGCAGATGTACAGCTTTTAACAGTTTGAATTCCTCTGCAACACTAAAAATAATAAATTTCACTGCCATTCAGCTGAAATGAGTATTAATATCAGCTGTAAGTACTGTGTGCAGTAGATTTGATTTGAAAAGAGCTTTGGAATAATAGTGACATCTTGTCTAGAAACACGTGCCTGAACACTCAGGCCAATGAGATCGCAAGTAAAGCCTCTTTAAGTGGAGGTTATAAATGGCCACTAATCAGGGATGAGCCCTCAGTGTTTATTGAGAGGCATCTCCGAAACATTGCCCTAATTAATTTCCTAGCAGAGGCTTGTCTGTGGTTGTTTTTAAACGTCCTTCAGTGCCTGCAACAGTAGGGGGCACTAATGGAAATTTACAAGAGCTTAGGGATTTTAGGAAGAGGTATGAACAGTGTTTACTAATACCGAGCTAAAGAGGCTAATTCCTATAGCTGAGGGGATATTTATATAAGGCCTACATTCTGTAGACAATAATGTTGTTGGTTACCAGCTGTCAGGGGAAGGCGCTTTTAGGTGCTGGTCTTGGAGCCCTCTTGTGGTGGAGTAATAATGTCATGGCACCATTACAGTAGTTCTGAGGTAGCAAAGCTGCAAGACACTGAAACATCCTCCTGCACAGAGTTTCCTCATTGGGCACAAGCCTGTTTTTGGGAACACTTTTTTTTTTTTTTTAAACGATTTTCAAAAACACCTCCATAAAAATCTAGTTCTTACAGTTTACTTACTTATTTCTAATAATAATAAACTGTTTTGATGTGTGACTGTCATTGACACTGAATTCCAGGTGCACCTGTTAATCGTTATGGAAAATCAATACTCTATTTGTGAAACATGTTTGATGGAATTTTGGTCAACATATGTAAGGATAAAATCAGTGTGTGCAGTTTCAGAGTGAAGTTTGACATGCTTTTGGTACAATTCAGTGCTTGTAGAGAACACTGTAGTTGGATGCAGCAGGGTAATGCTCTCAATATCTTCTTTAGGAAGCCTATAGCATAACAGGCTTTCTACACTGCATACATTGGCTCCAATGTTTACATAAAATAACCACAGTTTATAAAATTTGAAGGAAAAAAAACACAATGTACCACAGGCAAGTCCATTTCTATTTTGAGGAGTATTTTCTAAAAATAAACCATGAGTGACACTACTCCACTTTCCAAGGGCAGCCATTATTACTGAATGTTTATGAACAATCCTACTTATATTACCACATAAAGGCAGGAACAATGGCTAATCTGCTTCTAATCCAAAACCTCCAAAAGAAATTTGTTAACCGCAGCCAATAGCCGGAAACTTCAGTTCAGTTCGACAATTGCCTTTGTCACATTATTTAAACTACAATAACTACATTATATACAGCTGTTTGCAATTGTCAATACAACGGTTACATGTAAGAAACTAATATCCTGCATCATATAAATGTCAGTTTACTGACTAACTTGATGGGAAAAAGAACAGTCTATTTCTAAAAATGGATTATCAACATGCAAATTCTGATGTCATATGAAGTCTGAATCGTGCATCACACAATATAAAGTATCTGTTTTCCACCCTTTTTTTATAGTTATTGCAGGTTTTGGTAATTTAAATGAGGATTTACTCATCAGACAGCCTGATAATGTACCCATGCCAACATGCCAATGAAGATTATAAAAAAACACTAATTGTTGAACATTTTAGAGCTCAGGTGGTATAATTGTTCAAACTCAAGTTACAGAGTTGGTTAAAATTCTTATATGGGCAGCTGAATTCAAGGGTGGAACTATTTTTTATTTATTTATTAACTGTTTTTTGTAAAATAAATCTTCCCACTTTTCTTACTTGTAATGTCTGATGTGCAAATTAGAAATCACAACTACATATTTTATGTTTTTGCACTGGTAAAAGTTTAATTGTTACAGTAAGGATCACTGGATGCATGATATCATCATTAATGTGGCGGATGAATGTGTTTTGCAGCTGTTGTCCAAGTCCATTGAGCAGTTACGTCAGCCCAACGCACACCTGCAGGAATCAGAGGAAGAGCAGGAGGAGCAACACAGAGAGCTGATGGAGAGCATGCAGGAGGACAGGCTGCCCCCTGGAGGAGTC
This sequence comes from Scomber scombrus, assembly GCF_963691925.1. Lineage (NCBI taxonomy): Eukaryota > Metazoa > Chordata > Actinopteri > Scombriformes > Scombridae > Scomber > Scomber scombrus. The sequence continues at coordinate 15,526,938 of NC_084976.1, read as the reverse complement.
ATCCGGAAGCACACGCTCAGCAGTAGCAGCAGCAGTGGCTCGAGCGGCGAGCTGCCCGACACTCACTACGGGGTCATCAAGGTCAAGGAGGAGCCAGCAGATAGTGAGGATGAAGCTCTAACCAACCAGAGCTTAGAGTCAGAGCAGAGCACCTATCTTCACCAGGTCAAAGGTAGACTGGTGATAAGAGCCATGATCTGAAAAAGGGAAGAGGATGAGATCACACACTCCAACATTCGCAGATAAACTACTCTCTACAAACATGTCCATCTACATCCCTGCAGTTAAGACATACTAAAACACACACACACACACACACACACACACACACACACACACACACACACACACACACACACACACACACACACACACACACACACACACAAACACAGCAGCCATTGCACAGTAGGCCAGCTCTCCCTTTCACGACATATGACCCCTTTTCACTCAGCTGCAGCCTAGCTCATCCCACACTCTAAGACTCTCTGTTTGTGATCTTTGTGTAGTGATCTCTGTAAAATATGTATGTTACACTTTTGTGTATATAATATGAAGACAATTTAGACCGTTCTTTTTAAGAACCGCTTTGGTTGTCGCGAGTCTGCTCTACTCACAAAAACTTATATGTACATACACTGTGGATTTAGCAGCAAAGGTGATGTCTGGATGAAAGGTTGAACAGGTGTACAGCTTTGAATAGCCAACTTATGTTCCCCTTGTGTACATTCTTGCCACAAAAATATTTGAATGCCCTTCTATCCACTTTAACACTGAAAATGATCATAAAGTCTTTACAGTGTGTTAAAGAATTTAAAAAACACTACATATTCTGTTGTTCCTGAAAATCTTTGATGATGTTTCATGTTAAGTGGACTGAAATAATGAACATCTGTCTTAGAGAGAATGTATACTTAAATCCTAACAGAGGACGCTCCGTTAGGGAAGACTTTTGCGCTGGGATGATATTGCCATTGGAATATGGTCCGCTGCTCATATTGCAATTTAAAGGATAAAGCACTAAATCCCTGCTTGGGTGTGCAGGCATCTCCCAACACATCCAGAGTCTCCATGTCTCTCTCTCTCTCTTTATCTATCTCAGAGCAGTCCCAGGGCCAGGACCCTGTGTTAAGCCGAGCTCTCCTCCCTCTCTCCCTCTGGGTCCAAATCAAAGCTCAGCCGGGTTCCTGCCCAGCTTTCAGCAGAGGAGTCAGACAGAGGGAAAGAGAGAGAGAAAGAGGGAAAGAGCGAGAGAGAGAGAGAGAGAGAGAGAGGGAGAGAGAGAGGGCCGGGCAGGAAATGCCTTCTAGAAGCCAGGAGTTGGAGTGATTCATGTGTGCAGGAATGTTGAGAGAGGAGGACCTAGGGTTGGAGTCCAAGGGGCCAGGCTTGAGAATTGATTTACTGTCAAGGCGAATTACAAAGTGAGTGGGGATATGGTTAAGGGAGTCCTTTATAAAGGGAATCGCTTCCTTTGTATTCCCTAGTGGCATGCTTACCTCAACATGCAGGTTTGATGTAACTTCAATAAAAAAAACCCTGAACGGGACCTTGCTTCTTCTTCTTCTTTTTTGTTTTTTTGTTTTTTTGTTTTTTCGAGCCTGTTTTCCCCTGAAAGTGCCCATTGCGACATGTATAGTCTGTCTTAAAGTGATCAATCAAATGTATTGCATAGCCGTGAACCTTCCTGTTTCATTTGTACCA